>NC_061061.1:16001638-16049138 GCF_021917145.1 Hypomesus transpacificus
CCCTCAGCGCTCCCAAGTCTTGGCAAAGTCACTCCTCAGCTGCTCTCTGCTCCTCTCTCTGCTCTCTCTCTCTGTCCTGTCTCTCGTCTCTCTCTCTCTCCCTCTCTCCCTCTCTCTCTCTCTCCCTCTCTCCCTCTCCTCAATCTTGCTTTCTCCCACACACACACACACACACACACACACACACACACTGCCCTCCACCTCAGTGTGTCCCTAGTGTGTGAGTGTCTCAGTGACCATGTGAGAGATCACCCTTTCTGCCCCTGGCCACCAGCAACCTTCAACAGGGGAAACAATAGTGGACAGACAAGCCCCTGGTCTGTATCAGACTATCAGCGTGTCGGCCTCACGGCACTGTGTGTACAAGTGTGTGTGTCTGGGTGTGTGCAGGTCTTTCTGCTTGTCTCTCCTCTTGTAATGAACTCAGGCCGGCCTCTTTGCTTCTCTCTCCCAGGGCAAGCTTCAACAGCCTCCCAGCCACACCCGCAGCCTCAACCTCAGCCTTTATTTTAGCTCCAGCCCTGGCCACAGCCTCATTTTCAGCCCTAGCCTCTGCCTCAGCCTCTGCCTCAGCCTCGTTCTCCGTTCCAGCCCCTAACCCAGCCTCAGTTCCAGCCTGCCAGCGCCTCGACTCTTACATAACCTCCGAGACAGATGCTGAATCATCAGCTGCCCCCTGGCAGACTCTCTCTACCCAGAGGGTGTCACACACACACACGCACACAGTCACTCACGCACACACACACACACACACACACGCCATATGAAACAGACACAGGCATGCTGTAGCTCATGCATGTGTATCCCTTGATGTAACGCGAGTGAGAAGGTACATCAAGTCTGAATGCACTAATGAGAGAGAGAGAAGTGAGAGGGGGAGAGGAGGATACAGAATGAGAGACTGAGACCTAGACGGAGACTGATGTAGAGAGAGAGAGAGGGAGAGGGGAGAGAGAGAGAGAGAGAGAGAGAGAGAGAGAGAGAGAGAGAGAGAGAGAGAGAGAGAGAGAGAGAGAGAGAGAAAGAGAGAAAGAGAGAGAGAGAGATCTGATTCCTCAGCTGTCTGTCTGGTTTGGTTTTGATGTGGAGAAAAAGTTTTTTTTCATGTTATGCAACTTTGAAGATGAAATGTTTTGAAGTGAGTTCGCTAGTTTCTTAGCGCCAGTTGGATTAATTTTTTTCCTTAAAATTCCTTTTTCCTTAAAATTATTGATCAGTTTGGAGTATAAGCTTACCTTACCTCACCTACCTCATACATTTGTCTGAATAAAAGTTTTATTCCAGTTTGATTCCATGAAGGTTAAATATTTGTTTTACTATTTATTTTTCTAACAATTAGATATTCTATGTGAGTTTCTGCTTCAAACTGTGAAATGGTAAAACCATGGCAACCTTTTTCACTTCCCTTCCTGTCTTCCGTCCCTCTCTACCTCCCTCTCTCTTTCAATCTTTTTTTCTACCATTCCCACAATAAGAGGATTCATTTGTGTCCAGCAAAAAAGCAAAAACACACCTCGACCACATCAACACTCCTCTGACGCTCATTGTTGAATGCCAGGAATTTCAAAAAATGCATTTCGACTCTCCTCCATCCACCATTTCCACCTCCCCTCTCTTTTCTCTCCCTCCTTCCACCGTCCCCTCTCTCTCCCTTTGTATCTCTCTCACTCTCATAGACCCGCACACCCTCTCACCGTCTCTCTCCCTCAACACACTTTCTGTTCCTATCGCTCGATTTCTCCTTCTCCTTCTCTCTCTGTCTCTCTCTCTCTCTCTCTCTCTCTCTCTCTCTCTCTCTCTCCCCCCTCATTCTCGTTCTCATCAGACAGATGTAAGAATAGAACAGGGGAAGCCCTCTCACCTCTCCCTGCACGCTGCCACATTAGCATATTCATGAGAGGGTGCATAAATTATACATGAGATCCGGAGGGGAAACAGTGAGGCAGAGAATGAGGCATACACGTACCCCCCCACCACCACCACACACACACACACACACACACACACACATACACACACACACACACAGAGGGGAGTGTGAGACACACACATGCAGATAATTGGTGAGACAGAGAGAGAGAGACAGAGAGAGGTATTGACAGTATGCAGGAAAGACAGCCTACACAATAAGAGGAAGGCAAAGAAAAAGCGCCAACAATCTCTCTCCCTCTTTTCAATGATGGCAGTGAACCATACGCCATAGAGGCAAGTGACTGACTTCCAGCTCTCTGTCACACTGAACTCAATCAAAAACCACAGGGGGGGTCTTTAGGATGTTGACAAAACCATCACAAAGCAAACCTGTATTAGAATAAGCAACTGGAATTGACCGGTAGAGGAAATGATAGGATTGAACGCAAGTTGTGTGTTCAGTTCTTCAGTCCACATCCTGTCGGTAAGATCAACCAATCAGTTGTTCTGTCCTCTCTTCCTGCCCACGTAGTATACACAAGCCTGCTGGTAGTGACATGCCTAAGGGGTACCGTAGGGGGTACGCTACATGCTAATGACACGGATCCCACACTGTAAACTGTGTGTTTTACAGTAAAGCAATACCATCCCCGTCAAGGACTCTGTCCTGCAGTAACAGAGCGATGTGTTACGTTCAAAAGCCCCCACAGGGTTTAAATACGTTTCTTGTCTCCCAGTAGGGGCCTGTGTTCCAAACTGTTGGCTAGAGAAAACAGGTTATTCACATCTTTATTACGTACTGCCACCTTTACTGCTGTTGCCATACCGATCAGTTCTCACGAGGGAAGCCACGGGAAGTGGAGTACGCTGAACAGACAGCGACACAGAAGGGAAACGAGATGGAAAGCCAAAACCCTGGGACAGAGGAGGATGTAACTGTTGTGTGGTTTGTCATGCTGGCGTGCCATTGGTACGAGATGAAAGTCAAGTCAAAGTGATTGCTTGGTGCTGTATGTCGTCGGAGCAGTTCTGCGACGTATGGGAGTGGTTGAGCAGTACGGTGGCGTGCGGGTGAAAGGAAACAGGTTTGTGTGTGTGTGTGACGTGGGTGTGGATGGAGATGTGTGTGCGTATGTGTGTGTGGATGGGTACGAGTGTAAATTAGATTGTGTGCAGGCACATATGCTCTGTTCGATGTGTGTGGATGTTTGATTGTGTATTTGTGTGTATGCGTGTGTTGGTACCCCCTTGGTTCTGGTGACTGGAGCTAATATCAGATTACTGATGTAAATGGGTGGAGTGGCGTTCTCTCATTATCACTAATTGGAGTGAGAAGGACCACGGCCCCTCTCTCTGCCACCACAAGAGGGAGAGTAGAGGCCAGAGGGGAACAGCATTCCTACTCTCACACACACGCACACACCCACACGCAAATGCACGACAGCATATACACACACAGCCATACACACAACACACACACAGCATCACCTCCACGTGCATACGATTTCTCTCTCTCTCTCTCTCTCTCTCTCTCTCTCTCTCTCTCTCTCTCTCTCTCTCTCTCTCTCTCACACACACACACACACACACACACACACTATTGTCTACAAACACAGACACACACACAAACCCACTTACGCAGACACTCCACCCCCACACAGGCACATGAAACCATCGCACGCTAAACAACTCGTGCTATTTATAGAAACATATCTCAGAGAACCGCGGCAGCAGAGCTAACACGTCGCGCGCGGAGGGCCGCATGTACCTTCAACACACGACACGCCACGCTGTGGCAACCTACCCGTCCCGAGAGGGCTCTGTAAACGTGTCACAGCAAACCAAAAGGATGCATCCGGACCGTCGTCCTCCAGCGATGCCCCGTAGGCTTGACATTTCATGGTTATTGACGGTATCAGACGACAAACCCGTCGATCAAAGCCGATCACAGGGTTGGTTTGACTGGACATGTCGTGCTCTGCGCCATCACACAGATCGATTCATTTAGTGATGAGGATTAAACACTGGATTACTTTAATGACTCTCATATGGAACATGTGAATACGTGAAATGTGTTCAGCAGAGGTCCGCATTGTTCAACAGTGTTCAGCAGGGTTCAGCAGGGTTCAGCAGTGTTTGGCGGTGGGCGTGGGCTGCCTCTGGTCTGCTCCTGACCGGGTCACGATCAGTAATTACATTACAGTCATTATTCTCAGTTGACATTTCCTCACAGTTAATCACTTCCATTTTGTCAGCCCGCACAGGTCAGACCGTGTGTATGTGTGTGTGCATGTATGTGTCAAGTGTGTTAAATGTGTATGTGTGGGAGGGAAGAAAAATTGTGGAAACGAGACAGATGCTTAAGGGTTTGGCAATGCAGGCTCTCGCACATGAACAAAAAAGCTGGGTCCTTACGCTTTGAGTGACTGTATGAGTGCGTGTGTGTGCCTCTTTGAACCGGTGTAAACATATGTCTGTTTGTGTATGTGTCCGTGATGATTTGTGTGTGCATCCAGTGTTTGTCTGTGCATGTGTGTGTTTTTTCTGTGTGTGTGTTTTTCTGTGTGTGTGTCACTGACAGGTGTCTCTCATTTCAATCAGGAGAGACCTGGATAAGTGAAAGATATTTATTACAGAATAAATGTACTACAATATTTCCCGCGGGGAATTATATAAATCAACGGGCGCCTGCCCAACGCCCGAAGAAGAATCCCCCGCGGAGTCCAGACACTGGTGGCAGTGGCACAGCCGACGACCAATCGAGCCGAAGATGGAGACAGGAACCGGGTGGCGACGGGGAGGTGGAGGGTCGCGCACTTGACAGCATGAACGAACTACACAGGGAGAGAATCGTATTTAAAGGCACGGATCATATGACGCCATGTATTGTAGGCGGGAGCGCTAATCAACCTGAACCCCCGTGACCGCCCGACCCGGGAACGGGGGAAGGTAGGGAGTTCTTAGCGGGGGGAGTGAGTAGTGTAAACTACGATTGAGCCAGAGTGCAGAGATCGGTCTTGCCTGACTGAACTTGCGCTATGCTTCATTAGTACGCGATCTTCCCTCTCTTGCCCACACCGGGGTTTGAACCTGCGCTTCTCAGACTCACGCAGTCTCTCATAAACAGCGCTTCAGCCGGCTACGCTACTCAAAAGCTAGCTCTTAAACGGCGAGGGTGGGCGGCATTCATACAAGAGGAGTTCAGTCCGACTCGGACATGTACACCAGTGAGGGTGCATCTGCAAGATCATCCTTCTGTGCATGTCTGAGTGTGTTTAGAACATTACAGAGAAGGCCAACTGTCAACTGTCAACAGTCTTTGATGGCGCACAGTCACACAGAACAACTTTAACAGGTCTATGGTCATGATCCCTTGCCCAGATGCACTGCTGCGCGTGCAGGCCAAGCAGACTGGCGTCTGCCCTCCCCCTTCCCCCCCTCCGCCCCTCCCCTAACCCCTCCCTCCACGGCCGTCTCCAGTCTTTTATTTCCCTTTTAATGATCTATAAAGGGACTGTTACTTTTTAAATAAACCATAAAGTAGGGCCTCATAAAAACCAGCCCAAGTCCTGGACACAGGCCAAGCTCTGAGATGCTCTCGCAAGCATGTGGGTGAGCGTGTGTGTGAGTGTGTGTGTGTGTATGTGTGTGTGAGTGTGTGTGAGTGTATGTGTGTGTGAGTGTGTGTGTGTGAATGTGCTTTTGACGGAGAGAGATTGTTATACTGCTTATACTTATGTATAATCCTAATCATTTAGTGATGGGTCTGGAAAAGCTCAAGTTATTCTTTATTTACTTCAACAGAAAAAATACACCTCTCTACTAAAAAAAACACTTGCTTTTATGTTACAGTTAGTTAGCATTTTAATGACCGAACCTATGGCTGGTAAACATGCCCTGTTTTAACCTGATTCTGAAGAATGACAGGCACACTTCCAAACTCCACATTCACACATACAGATATAAATTGGCACGGGAAACGTTGATGATGTGTGTGGGCTGATGCTCTTTTAGCAAGTTGGGCTTCATTCTGATATTTTATCTAAACTGTCGACCGTTAAAAGTGATCACTCACCGTTCTGCAGGTAACAAGCTGTTAATCTTTTGGGGACAACACTACCAGTCAAATGACAAGTGTCAAAATGTGTGTCAGGTGCTACTAAGACGAGCCCGAGTGAGTTATTTTCCCGAAACTGTAGCTATCTAGCTTTAGTTAACTAACGGGCTAAGTTACCTAGAATTATACTCTTAGCAATGCTAAAACCATGTTAGTGTTGTTAGGCTTCTAATTAGTACTTTCTGAAGGCATACTAAAGCGTTTGTCGTCTAGTTTTTGTCTGTCGGAAGATATTAAATTGGAATGTTCGAATCACATATTTGTGACGCTATACTGTTTAAAAGCCTAAGGATGTAAAAGTCAATGAAAGTTATTGAAAGTTACAATACCCTGGGTTTGATAGATACTCTGTAAAGCATACCATTAAGAACAGTTATGCTTCTACAAGGTGTGCCTAGTGTGATTCTCAATACAAATACGAACATTAATGTTCCTATTACAAAGCAGGTTGTATGAAACAATGTGTCTATCTCCAGAGGAAGAACAGACAACTGTTTTTTTCATTCAGTAGAGTGTGTGGGTGCAAGTGATCTCCCAGTCTCTCCCTCAACACTCCAAAACGTTTCAAAGAACCAGCACAAAAAAAGGAGGGAGAAATAAATAATTGCCCGTTTTAGTGGAGAGCAACGTCGAGAAATATGTGTCGCTCATGCAGAGCTTCAAACGGCTCGACGCGGTAAAGAGAGCAAATCTTAGCGTGCCGCGTTTAGGACATCAAACGGCCTGCAATCAAGCGCCTCACAGTGAGACTCATCTCTCTCTCTCTCTCCCTCTCCTCGTATCTTCTCTGCTCCCTCTCTCTCCTCCCTGGGAGAGGTGCCTCCTCTGTCTATGCTCCTCCGCTACTTCAAAAGAGAGAGGGAGAAAGAGACAGAGGGAAAGCGAAAGAAAGAGAAAGCGTGCGTGCGAGAGAGAGAGAGTTTGATGAGGAGTCACCATTTCAAACGAAAAGTTGTTCTAATGGGTGAGGAGAGCGAACACGAGGAACGATGAGCGAAGTCACAACTTTTCTGCCGTCACGCTTTTGATGAGATGATAGGATTTGGAGGCTGAGAAACTCCAAATTCAGTGGAGGCTGGTGCATAACGGCCTCCAGTCACACTGCGGCCTTCACTGGACCTACGGACCACCTTGTCAGTGCTTCATTGTAAATGTCAACGAGGTCAGGGTGCGAATTACAGGGTGGTTTGGGGGGGTCTGAGTCCCCCCCCCCATTGTCACTGTATAATTAGCACTCTGAACGAGGTAATACACTGTGTCTACATCGACATAAAATGGAAATGACAGGCACTTTTCCTCAACAAGCTCCTCTCCTCCTTTTGTTTTCCACTCCTCTGCCATTTGTGTTCATATCAACCTGCTTGATGCTCTGCTACCTGTGATCCCTCTCTCCTCCCTTCCCCTCCAGCCTCTCTCTCCCCCGGCTCCTCTTTTGTCCTTGATTACCTTGAGGAGCTTCCAGTCTCCCAGTCTTTCACTAATGGAGCATTAGCATGCAAATAGCAGCAAGCGCCGGATCCGTCCAGCCAGGGAGGAGAGAGGGAGGACGAGGAGGCAGGACGAGGAGGCAGGACGAGGAGGCAGGACGAGGAGGCAGGACGAGGAGGCAGGACGAGGAGGCAGGATGAGGAGGGAGGACGAGGAGGCAGGCAAGGTTTTATTAAAGGAAGGAAGGGGGTGGGGGGGGGGGGATGGAAAAGTGTCTCGACACTGAAACCGATAAAAGCCTTCAGGATAAATACCACGGTTTTTACAGTTCACTTGTAGAGACACACACTATCTGTGGCCAACTCTCCAATCTGGGAATGCTGGTGTTGTATCAAACTGTCAAAGTGTTGTAAGATCTTGAATGATTTACATATTAATGTGTGCACGCAAATGTGTGAGCGTGTGTTTTTTTTATGCAATTGTACTTTTAAGTTCTAGAGAAAGGGTGGGAAAACGTGTGTTTGTGTGTGACTTTATGTGTGTAAGAGTGAGAAAATACGTATATTTCCATTAGCAAACTAGCTTTCCTGACTGGTGCTGCAGCATTTCTTCTCTGAAAAATTCAAGTTGGAGACCAAAGGTTTTTTGTCTAGAGAGAGCAGTCTTGCCCAAGCCTCGCATTCCCCCAAATAAATAAGAATTTTTGATTACAGTAATCAAAGCTATTAATAATGTAGCCACTGCCGTGATGCAGTGCAGATAAAAGAAAGCGTAGGAGATTGCTGCCAGACTGTCCCTTCCAGTGGGTCTGCTCTGCAAAAATGAACAACCCACAAACCAAAAGGCCATGCGGTGTTTTGAGGTAATTCTGTAACTTCCATCAACCAATTACTTTTGGTGAACTCCATTTCCCAAACCTGTTTGCTTTTAGAAATAGTTTTCTTCTTTTGAGCTGTTTAGGGGTGATTCTTGATGTCTTTGGTGACACGATGAGATGGAAAGTGTGGAATGCAGAGAGGAGTGGGAGATAAAAGTTGTGAATTGGATTTGTGGTGTTTGATTGTACTCTTTAGTTATATATGAATATTCCCTTTCTCCAACGCCTTCATCTTACTGTCATACACCCTCTAAGGTAATGCAGATCCACACCAATGCACACACACAAACACACACATATATATATACAGTAGATGTATATATATATATTTGATATATATATATATACCTCTCCTTCCCTGAAGAGAACTTGGCAGTGATCCAGCTCCTGGAGAATTTATAAAGAGCTATTGTAGTTAGCATCTTTAATCAGCTCAGTACGCTTACTGACAGGAATGTGTGAAGAAAACTGTCTCTCGCTGTCTCTCTCTCTCTGTCTCTCTTTCGCCTTCTCCCTCTCACACGCATAAACGCACACACAAACACACAGCACCTGAATTCTCTATCTCCCACTACCCTAGAGAGACAGACTCTCTGTCTCCAGCTCTCCGGATCAGAGATGATACGTTTATGGCACACAATATCCAGGAGTGAGGGGGGTTGAGGCGTGGGCGGTGGGTAACATAAGGGTGGCATATGGGCTTATGGTCAATAGACATGTTCCCACCACACTGTGGAGGTCTGTATGTACAGAATGTATTGTTATATGGGTGTTACTGTGTGTGTGTGTGTCTGTGTGCGCTCATCCGAGGTCCATGTAGAGTACACCCAAGTCAAAGCCAGTCTGTGGTACAGGTGCACAGGACCATCTGGAGACCACATTGAGAAGGTTAGAGACTGGGGTGGGGGGGCGGGGGGGGCAGGGGGGGGGCGGTGCCAAGCCTAGGTGGAGGATCGTACCACAGCCATTAAACAGCAGGGGGGAGTCTGGTCTGCACTACCCCACCATGCACCTGTTCCAATGCAGCTGTCTCCTCAAGTGCCCCCAGAACCTCCTCCAGCAGCAGCGTGAACAGGGCCACCCAGCGTCTGCGGAGCCCGAGGGGCCAGAGGAGGTGTCTGGAGCCCTCCTTCACAGCCGGACCTGAGAGGAACCCTGACCACTCAGTGACTCCAGCATGGCCGAGCTTGTTGTGTATGCCGGACAATGCCAAAACACACAAGGATAGTCAGGTGTCTCCCTGACACAGTGGTGTGCAGACGATAGCCGGGTCAGTTCCACACTTGCCCGTTGTTTAAACTGCATAGGCGGTTCACGTTTCGTTCCCGGCGTGCTACTGTGGACATTGGATGGTAGCGGATTGGGTGTGTGTCCTTATCTTGGCCCTGTTTGGCGCTGGGTGGAGCGGTGCGAGAGTTGTTGGGGTCATTCCCAAGAGGCTTTTCGCAGAATGTTTTCTACAGTGTACGCACTCACAAAGTGGACTTCACACATCGACGAAGGAATCGGAGTGTGACTGTCAGGGTCCATCTGGTTGGAGCCCTTTTGACAGGCATTAAACGTCAACTGTCATCTGGAATAATACTGCATAGCTGGCCAGCGAGGCAGTCTGTGACAGAGTGCACACCTTCGAAGGTCATTCACAGTAGCAGAAGCCCACACTGAGTTTAACCTGCTTCAGATTCACATTGAATCATTCAGAGATTCAACTTCAGCTTAGCAGTTGGATTCAGACGGGATTCAAACGTCCCCTTTAGACAGATTCTGTTCTGGCAGAGCGAGTCATCCCTGTCTGAGCCAGTTTGTCATTCGGGTCAGGCGTCCGTGCCGGCAGCAGTGTGGTCTGGCCTGGCGTTGTCGCCGTCGTCTGCTGAGGGGAAAGCCCCCATGCCTCTCGCTTCCACTCCTCTGCACACACACGTTAGTCTCATCAGCCCATTACATGCTCCGTTGGCCATGTTCTGCTTTTTATATCCATCAATCCCCGACATCAGGCGGCCCAATAACTCTGGAGAAAACGAGCGGAAAAAACGCTTACTCTTAAAACCAGGGGGTCCTCCTAATAGCGTAGCAAGCTAGGCTACATGTGAACGTCAGTGTCACGGCCTGTTTGTTTACTTGCTTCCTTACCATGAGTTCTCAGCAGTAGACACAAGCTCTATCACTGTAATTACACCGTCGACTGTGAATCCTGTCACACGGCTGAAAAGAGAGGGGACGTGTCTGGACATGACGCGCCACGCTAACGCTAATTCCCATAGAGACGGCTATGGGGTTAGCATAGCGGATTTGATTGGATCTGGCATTAACATGACCTTGTATACACGTTTGTCCTCTAAGTACTTTTTCAGCTGAAAGATTATGGGTTGCTGAAAGAGTTTGGTGTATTTAGGTTAGGGTTTATGGTGGAGGATTATAAGGATATTCTGCGTTAAAGGTGAGGTGAGGGGAGAGCAAGGGTTTGGGGGAGGTTGCTAGGATGATGAGGTCTGAGTTAGTAGAGAAAATTGAGTTTGTGTTGTTTTTTTTTGGGGGGGGGGATTCCTGTTAGGTGGGTGTTGGAATATTGATGTGATTTGTTGATGCTCCATTTGTTTTAGGTGGTCATTGAGATTTTTCTGGAACATTGCCAGGTTGATTTTCAGGGTCATCCAACCCGCGGTGTCACAAGTGCCAGTGCTGCTATGAGGTAAGCTGAGGTAAAGTGAGCTGATCTGAGCACCACTGGATCAGGTTAGCGCCGGCCAACAGGCTGGGGGCTGAAGACTATAATCAGTGTCAGCTCCAGCAGTGAGACGCCGGGCCAGACGCCTCAACAGATGCACGGGGTGAGACTTGACGTGGCGAGGTAGCCATTAAAGCCAGAGGGATGGAGGGGCTCAGACACAGCAGGGTACGGACAAAAGGGCTTGTCACTCCTGAAGCGAAGGATGGAAGGGGTCTACTGCATGAGAGACGGGGGTCAGAGGGACCATGGGACAGCGGACGGGACTCTCACTGAGGGAGCAAAAGGGAATTTACGATGCGAGTGAGTGTGTGTGTACGTGTGTGTGTGTGTACGTGTGTGTGTGTGTACGTGTACGTGTGTGTTCTCATACGTGTTCCTCGCTTCTTATCTGTAGTTACACCCCAGAGCAATTCACAGTCTGTCACTCACTCACACAGACGGGGCAAAACGAGAGGAGGGAGGGAAAGAGAGAGAGAGGTTGCTCCCTTGAGTCCGCTGACGAGGGCAGCCCGTTGGCACAGTTGTCATGCAGCTGGGCACCCTCTCTCGCCCCCCTCGGGGAATCTGTGTGCCAGCGCAGAGAGAAGGGAGGTCGACTGGAGAGGAGGAACGTGTGTGTAAGTGTGTGTAGTCTTTGTGTGTATTTACACGTTGTGCTGCTTCATCAAAGCTGACAACGTTGCTCTCCAAATCGTCTATAGGCTCATTACACAGTCCCGTTGTTGCTTAGAGGGTCCATTTACAGACAGGCTTACATAATGATAATAATAGGGCAACAGGGCTGTGTATCCCTCCCTTCCTCTCCTCCTCTCTCGCTCCCTCCATCGGTCTACTCCTCTCTGCCCCTCTGTCTCACCCGCATGCGGCACGGTCCGCACCCACAGCCACCACCACCGAACCTCCCCTACTCCACCCTACCCCAACCCCTTCCTGTACCCCCATGCCAAACTCCCCCACACATGGCCCGGTGTGACCCCCTTGCAGGCGCCAAACGACCACAGAGGCCTGGGCATGGCCATTTGGCGCTGCCTAACCCGAAAAATGCCGATCCTACCCCAGACCTTCATTAGCTCCACAAATGGTGCGGTGTTGGGTGCGTTCGTTTTTTCCTTCGTTTTTTTTTTTTACAGGACTTGGGATCATTTCACGCCTGGGATTTTGTTCCCACCACAACGTGGCTTGTGTCTGAGCTTGCTGTTTTACAGGGGATGGTGGGGTGGGGGTGGTGGTGGACTGGAGAGACTATTCGGGCAGTCTCTTCAGCATAGGCGGTGCTGCCCGCAAAACATATTCCCCCGCACAGACCTGGTGGACAACTGCAGAGATGGAAGACTGGGCAGTGGTCATTGCTAGAACATGTGCGACATTCGCAATGCATTAACAAACACACACTCGTAGCTGCATTAACAAACACACACTCGTAGCTGCATTAACAAACACACACTCGTAGCTGCACAGTCCGTGTGTTATGAAGCAGCATGGAGGTCATTCAAAGACTGACATGTTAACATCAAACTGTTTCAGGAACCAGTGATTTATTGTTGTATCAACGTGAATCAACTTGTCATGACCGCTATAGATGTAGATGTAGCCAAACTGTGGTCTAACTGCTGATGTGTCTGAAGAGTGAAGAGATTTTTTTTGATGTATTTACTAGGCATAAGGGTACATTTGAATTCTACCAAATATCCACCAGAATTTAAATCTCCACTCTTGTTTCATTCACTTCATCATGCTTTTTCCATCGTCATCGATTACAACACAACTCGACGTGTCGCCAATCACAAAGAATTACGTTTCCAGAGAACTTTACCAGAGCAAACTCGGGCGCCCTGGTTTGAACACGCCTGGTTGTGTTTGCCATTGTAATGTTTTTAAGAATGCTTCGTACCAGCCACGGTCGTCCCCTTCCTCCCCAGCAGGACGACAGGCACGACTACACACTTAGATCTCAGAAACATCATTAAACTAGCCTGTTGGATCTGAACAGGGACACGTGTACACCATTAAAACAACACTTTGAATTCTTCTTGACGAGCTGGATCAAGTGGAGAGAGGGAGGAGGGGGGGGGGCAGAGAGAAAGGGGAAGAGAGAGAGAGAGAGAACGTTTGTGATTTTCAACCCATGAAAGACGAACCTCAAAGTGTGCGAGAGAGTTGGGGTTTGGCTGTGCAGGGTGTTTAAACCCTCTGAACATCTCTCTCTCCTTCCCTCTGTGTGTGGGTGGGTGTGTGTGTTTGTATTTATTCATGTCTACATGTGAGTGAATATCCTTGGGTGTGTGTGATGGATGTGAGCACACGCGTGTACATATTTATGTGTTGGCATGTGTGTTTGTGTGTGTGTGTGTGTGCACTTTCTCCTCCTCCTGCCATCGCAGGGCCCAAGGCTTGGTGGGGCGGCCTCAAAGGCACGGAGCCCGGGTTCTTTGTGCAGACTGTGTCCCCATGGCGACAGGCCCGGCTGGTGGCCAGCCCTGGTCTCTTCCTCATGCTGTTTGTATGTGGCAGGGAGAAGTGCAGACTCTGCATAACTCACAATGCGTCTCTCTCTCTCTCTCCCTCTCTCTGGTCTTCCCTGGATCTCTCTATCGCCCTTTTTCCCCTTTCTCGCTGTCTCTTTCATTCTGTCCTTCTCCATCTCTGCATAGCTCTTTGGCTCTGTCCTTTTGAAGGCTCTGTGATGTTCCCCCTCGACCCTCAGTGGCAAGGGTTTCAGAAGTGGCTGGTCCTCGGGGCAGGGGGTCTCAGCTGGGGGGGGGGGGGGGGGGGGGGGGGGGTCGGGTGGGGGTGGAGGAGGGGGGGGGGGGGACACTGTGACTGCAGTTAGTCAGACCAGCTCTGGACCTGTTCCAAAGTAAAGTCATGCACCCTCCTCCTCTTTCCTCAAAATGTCCCTGCGTTCTCTCCATCTCTCATGCTCTCCCTCTCTGTCTCTTTTTGGCACATTCGTACCTCTATGTTTGCCGTCTATCGGCATATACAGGCTGACACACAGAGAGACACGCAAATCCGAACCAAACACTCCCACAAACGTCAAAGTCTTGTGTCTTCCGTTCCTTTCTTATTTTCCAGTCTGTAAATGTATCACTCTTTGCTTCCTCCTTTCTCTCTCTCTCTCTCTCTCTCTCTCTCTCTCTCTCTCTCTCTCGTTCTCTCTCTCTCTCCTTCTATCTCTCCTTCTCTCTCTCTCTCTCTCTCTCTCTCTCTCTCTCTCTCTCTCTCTCTCTCTCTCACGTTCTCTCTTTCTCTCTCCTTCTTTCTCCCTCCTCTCTCCCTCTTTCTCTCTCTCTCTCCCTCTCTCACTCTTTCTGCGCTGGTTATAAACTACTAGTTCCCTGCTGCGTGGGCCTGTGTTGGCCAGTGCAGGAGTGCTGCGGGGTAATTGAGCAGGGTCACGAGAAAGGCAGCGGGCCCCCTTGAATAAAACATGGCCATGCCCCACAGACGTCCTTACTCACAGTGACATTAAAGGGCTGACACTCTCTCCTCCTCTCTAGTCTGTGACCCCTTTACACGGCCAACGGAGCCACACCGGCGGCTACCCGTGCATGTGTGTTTTGTCAAGTGTCTGTGTGGTTTTGATGGTCAAAGGGTGTGTGTGTGTGTGTGTGTCTGCATACGTTTTCAGTGTACATTTGAACGTGTAGGAGGGGGGGGATTTAGTGATACGCGAATGTGTTTGGGTATTTGATCTATACGTGTGTGTTTGTGCATATTTACGGGGATGCGGGGTGTTATGTGTGTGGACGTGTGCATGTCCATCTGTGTATTTGCATGTTTGTGTGAGCTTGCCTGCGTGCCTCACTCTCTTTCTTTCGCCCTCCCTCACACACACACACACACTCACAAATGAAACACTTAGACACTGCCTACGGCCTGCTATCACACATCTAGTGATGGACAGACGGTGTCTGAGCTTTGCTGACAGACCGATATGACAGAGGCGGGAGTGAGAGAGAGGGAAGAGGGAGAGAGAGAGAGAGAGAGAGAGAGAGAGAGAGGGGAGAGAGAGAGAGAGAGAGAGAGAGGGAGAGAGAGAGAGAGAGAGAGAGAGAGAGAGGGAGAGAGAGAGAAATGAGAAAATGCATAGCAGTTTCCCAACTCCGTTGACAGAAGGGGTAATTGTGTGGAGGACGGCTGGATTCCTGAGCAGGGGGCGTGTCCGAGGCTGGTTGCCGGGGGCGTGTCCGAGGCTGGTTGCCGGGCCCCCAGGCAGACACGTCGGAGCCTGACGACCAGCGACGATTACGGAGGCGTGGACCACAAAGCGACCGCGGCCGAGCAAGCGACAAGCCCGCCGCTCGTAAATCCTCCCGCTGCCGCCCGGCGACGACTCTCCCTGTCTGTTTGTCCCCTCTCTCTCTCTCTCTCTCTCTCTCTCTCTCTCTCTCTCTCTCTCTCTCCCTGTCCGTTTGTCCCCTCTCTCTCTCACTCTCTCTCTCTCCCTGTCTGTTTGTCCCCCCTCTCTCTCTCCCTGTCTGCATGTCTGCCTCCTTGCAAGTCTCTTGGCCTCCCTCCTTCCCTCCTTCCCTCCTTCCCTCCTTCCCTCCTTCCCTCCTTCCCTCCCTCCCTCCCTCCCTCCCTCCCTCCCTCCCATCCCATGCCAGCAAGTGACAACAGCCCAGGACGCCAATCACACCGTAGCCGTAGGTGGCCCTGTGGACTTGTGACACTGCTTATGGTGACGCACGCCAAACTGGCATTGTTGGCGGCAGTCACTGGCATAGGTCCACCTGCTTCCTGCCTGCCTTCACCTGGCCGTCCATTCTCTGTGGTCAGCCAGCCACAGTGCCAGGCGACCCAGCCCACCAGAACCAGCCACCTCAAACCAGACTCCTGATTAGCAGGCTGCAGATCCTCAGTAAACAAGGTCACTGGAGACTGAAGGTCAGCAGAGAGAGAGAGGGTGGGGGGGAGAGACATGGAGAGAGACAGAGAGAAGGAGAGAGAGGGAGGGAGAGAGAAAGGGAAGAGAGAGGGAGTTTTGAAAAACAGAAGAAAAAGCTGTATTAATATTCACAGACTCCCAGTACATCCTAAATATTTTATTACTTCCAGCTGTTTGATGTTAAGGAGGCTCACCAGAGACGACCCCCCCCCCCACAGCCAGCCTCCCCCCCCTTCCCCCCCCTCCACGAACACCACACACACGCGCACGTGCACACACCAATATTTCTCTTTCAGGGGTACTTTCAGCTTTATTTTATTTATCCATTTATTTGTTTATTTATTTGTTTATTCATTATTTGCTGGCTCTTGCCTTCCTTTTCTTCTTGAGCTCATTCCGAGGGGAGATCGAGCACACATTCATCTTCTGATGAGCTCAGTCATTAATTCAAAACAGGCACATCCCACCTCTCTGCCTCTCTCCCTCACTCTCTTTCTTTCTCTCTCTCTCTCTCTCTCTCTCTCTCTTTCTCTCTCTCTCTCTCTCTTTATTTATTTCTTTCTCCTTTCGTCTTCTTCTTCTGTCCTCCTCTCTAAGGCCCAGTCAGCCATCTCCCTCCATTGTCCCGTGTCTGTTCTATCTCTCCCCTTTTCATCCTTCTCTCTCTCTCACACTCTCTCTCTCTCTCTCTCTCTCTTATACCTCTCTCCCGCTTGTGTTGCAGTGTCTGTTAATCAACTGATAGTTAATGAAGGCCTTGAGTTCAAAGACAGAGACAGAGAGCTGTGGTAATGTGGGGCGGGAGAGCAGGAGAGAGGGAGGGTGACTTTGGACCAAATGTCTGTTTGTCTAAACAGGCCTGGCTGTCTGCTCCTGTGAAGTGCGCCTCTCAATGAGTTCCCCCCCTCAGGACTGATCTCTCTCTTTGGTTCCTTCTTCCATATTCCATGACATCTGTCAGAACGTTCTCACTCCTAAAGTAGAAAACACAGAATGAGAGACATTGGCAGAAATGTATAATGCGGTTACGTAATGAAAACAAATTAGTATTATATAAACACTAAACGACAACCAGATTATATGCGTGTCACTGTGACTCACTATAGTTGTCGTTTAAATGGGATAGGGGAGTCAAATGGCTGAGCGGTTAGGGAATCGGGCTACTAATCAGAGGGTTGCTGGTTCGATTCTGGCTGTGCGAAATGACTTTGTGTCCATGGACAAGGCACTTCACCCTCCTTGCTTCGGGGGGAATGTCCCTGTACACACTGTGAGTCGCTCTGGATAAGAGGGTCTGCTAAATGACTAAATGTTAAATGACACATTGATGTGCATCGATGACAGGAAAAAAATCCTGAAAAGAGACACTTCAGACTTTCTCCTCAGATATATAGTCGGACCAACCATCGATGATGCACGGCCTTGAAACAATTGCTTGGATGCTTCCATATAAAAGCAGACCATTACATTTCTGTCTTCTGGGCTTAGTATCACTAAGCTACTGGAAACGAACCCCACCCCCACCCCCACCTTCCCACCGTGTACTGGCTTTATTCTGGGTGGAGGCTCCACCACAACATGGAACTGAGTCTAGCGCTGCGGCCTTGAGGAGGCCATGTGGCCTTTGTAACCAGGAACCCAATAACAGGCCCCAAACCCTCTCTCTGAATCGATGGCACAGCCAGAGGGAAGAGGGAGACTGGAATGGGAGAGAGAGAGAGAGAGAGAGAGAGAGAGAGAGAGAGAGAGAGAGAGAGAGAGAGAGAGAGAGAGAGAGAGAGAGAGAGAGAGAGAGAGAGAGAGAGAGAGAGAGAGAGAGGGGGAGAGAGAGAAACAGAGACACAGAGACACAGACAGAGAGAGAGACAGAGAGAGACAGAGAGAGAGAGAGATGATGAGAGAGATAAAAGTCAGAGAGGAAGAGAAGACAGAGAGAGGCGAAAGGAGAGAGAGACAGATGAGGAAAAAGAGGGAGCAACATGGCGTGTGAGCTCTAACACCACGCCCCTGCCACCACAGACCAGCTTCACCTCTTTTAACTGCACTATATTTCCCCCAAATGTATCAGCCTGGGTCGAATTTGGCAGCCAAACCCTCTGATAAACTGCCTGGGCTTTTTTTTCCCCCTTCTGGAATATTCAGCAGCGTGGACATGGCTGTCGGCTGACTTATTTATGGCAGGGAGACAGGTGGGTTTGCTGGGTTATTAATAACAGTGATAGACTGGTCCTCACGCTCTCCATCACCCGCCCTGCCAAGCATCACACCAGGACCAGTGTGTCACCTGAAGTGACAGAGAAGGGTGGGGGGTAGAGAGTGGAGGTAGAGGGTGGGGGGGGGGGTGACGGAGAGAGAGGGGGATTGAAATTATTGTAGGCTGACAGCAGAAAATAATTTGAATTGATTTTTTGAATGGAGATTTGAGAAGGGGCCATTACGACCTTCTGTTTATCTGGATTGAGTCACTTCTGTTTTGAAATCCGCATGAAAGGCCGCATGAAAGGGAGGGAGTTTCAGGCAGAGGGAGTCAAATGCAGAGGGAGTTTCAGACAGAGGGAGTCAAATGCAGAGGGAGTTTCAGACAGAGGGAGTCAAATGCAGAGGGAGTTTCAGACAGAGGGAGTCAAATGCAGAGGGAGTTTCAGACAGAGGGAGTCAAATGCAGAGGGAGTTTCAGACAGAGGGAGTCAAATGCAGAGGGAGTTTCAGACAGAGGGAGTCAAATGCAGAGGGAGTTTCAGACAGAGGGAGTCAAATGCAGAGGAAGTTTCAGACAGAGGGAGTCAAATGCAGAGGGAGTTTCAGACAGAGGGAGTCAAATGCAGAGGGAGTTTCAGACAGAGGGAGTCAAATGCAGAGGGAGTTTCAGACAGAGGGAGTCAAATGCAGAGGGAGTTTCAGACAGAGGGAGTCAAATGCAGAGGGAGTTTCAGACAGAGGGAGTCAAATGCAGAGGGAGTTTCAGACAGAGGGAGTCAAATGCAGAGGGAGTTTCAGACAGAGGGAGTCAAATGCAGCAGGAGGAATACAGAGAGATTCACAGGGTTGGAGATTTCACTCGATGCCGATGAGACCAGAACGTAGGAAATAGTGAGACCGCAGGCACATGCCTCACACTGCACTGTGGGGCATGTGTGTGGATGTGTGTGTGTGTGTGTGTGCATTCGTGTGTTTGTGGATGTGTGTGTTTGTGAATGTGTGTGTTTGCATTTGTGTGTTTGTGGATGTGTGTGTCTGTGTGTTTGTGGATGTGTGCATTTGTGTATGTGCATATTCCTTTCTCCAGCAGGACCTCAGATCAAAACCGCAAGCCCCCTCCCCCAGCCCCCACTCTCTCTCTCTCTCTCTCCACCCACTCTCTCTCTTCCTCTCTCTCTCTCTCTCTCTCTCTCTCTCCACCCACTCTCTCTCTCTCTCTCTCCACCCACTCTCTCATTAAAAACTGCAGGCCCTGGCTTCTAATTAAATCCCACTTGAAAAGTCTTAAAGTCAGACTCAGATTGATTCAATTTGCATTTCTGAACAGGGAACATTGCCTAAAAGGATTGATAAATTGGACGGGGAAGTGCGTCTCTTTCCGCTCCATGCCGTTAGAACTTGCAAGACAACATCCAAGAGAACTGTCCCCTCTGAACAACGGCTCCAAAGGATACTCTCATACCCTCTGTCCTGGCATCGTTAAGAGAGCACACGCACACACACACACAGACTTTGGGCATCCTTATTCATACGTGTTTGTGTGTGTGTGTGATTGCGTTGGTGTGTGTGTGTGTGTGTGGCAGTGTGTGTGTAAGTGTTTGTGTGTTGCTCGTGTGTGTGTGTGTGAGAGGAGTGAGGTCAGTATGTAGAGACGTCAAAAGGGGCAGGAAAGCAGCAGGCAGAGTATTTCGTAATGTACAGTAATGCACCAATCTCTGCCTGGGGATCCAGAGCCAGCAACTGGGAGGCTGACTCCCACAGCCTGGAACTGGAATACAAATCAATCACCCAAAGCAATAGATGTAATAACCAACAGCAAGAAAGAAGCAGGTGGAGAATATTGCAGGTGTCCGTCACTGTTCCAAGTCCCAACCCCCCTTTAAAAAAGGATATGCTTTATACATCTACGTTTATTCATTATTTTTTGTTTAAACAATGAAAAGAAGTCTTCGGCGCTTGGGAACTGCATGGGGGCAAAGGCCTATAGCATAGGGCCAAACCCCCAGTGTTATCTGCTTGTCAAACTAGCTCGTATAATGGCTGATGGACTTTCATAGACTACCAGTATGGTGGGTTGGTTCTGCGAGCTGCAGAACGTGGGAACTAGAACCACATGTTTGCTACACAGACGAGACGGTGCCTGACCCATGTTGCTGCGTGTTGTTGACATGAAACACCTTCACCAAGGGTTCAGTGTGACAAAAGTACACAACAGCAGCCGTGTATACACAGCAGATCATGCATACACACTGCCCGCCCCCCCCGCCCCCCCCGCCTCTCCGATGACATGAGTGGAGACAGGTCCATCCTTTCAAAGATAAGCTTTGTGTATCTGTTTTCAAAGAAACCGTCTTCAAATGACAGTTGACGGCTGTAAAGGATACAGAGGCGCCCAGAAGGACACGTGAAGAATGGGAATACGTCAGTGACGGTCGTATCCCAAGCCATAGAGACGAGCACAGTCACATTCAAGTGTATTAATCATGGTGGAGTACAATGGAATACAGTAACCAGAGCCTTCGTTGCTGAGGTGAGACGCATGGCGGTTCTCTTCTCTGTACAAACCGACACTGCCCCCTTGTGACGTAATTTATATTGTGCTTATCCAAGAGGAACATGAAGCATACTTGCCTAAATGTAGTCATTCATTTACATGTCAAAAGAAATTCGTTGGTGAAAAACATGCGTTGTCATCTGATAATCAGACTGGTCGTCTATGGACCCAATCCATGTTAGGGTGGGAGTAAATATGACTGTGTTTGTGTACAGAATACACTTCTGTGAGAGCGTGTGTCTCTGAAAGTTCCATGCACGGCTTTGCGCGTGAACGTGTAGGTCGGAACGTGTAGGTCGGAATGTGTTTGCGACAGGTCCGTACGAAGTGAAGCATGTGTGTGACTGTGCAGGGTGTGTATTTGAGTCTACGCGCGTGAGTGTGCACGTGTGGTAATGACACTGAGTGACTCCCGCTGGACGGGCGCTCCTTTGATGCGATGTGGCCCGACAAGCGTGAAGCAGCTCCAATCAGGCGAGTGGGCGGCAGCAATTAACCCTTTTCACCGTGTGAATCCAAACATAATTGCCTGGAGTGCAGGGGGCGACTCTCTGAGAACTACACTGGCGTAGGCTGAAATGTGCATTAGCAGGGGCTGCTAGGTGATCATTACACACAATTGAACTACTGGGTGTTTCTCTCAATCACATAGTTACAGTTGCTATCATGATGTAATTGGCATGGAATTACCAAATGGCACCTATTTATACATTTTCACACTGTGTTGTTACATTTTGTATAGATATATTTTGAAACTAAAGTAGATTATAGGCCTATTCCTCAAGGAGGGAGCTGCATTGTCTTCTATGTCAAATTATGGTTTAAAGTGATATGTTGTGGGTTACCATGTAGACAGATAAAATGGTTCAGTTAATCCTTTGTTTACATTTTATATTTTTCCACGTGCATACTCACCCAATCACATTAATTTATATAGTCAGAATTAACCCGGAATTGCAGTGCTTTATGACGATTTATTTTATATAATGTGTAGGCACAGAAACAATATATAGCCTACTAATGATGAGTTTTCAAAACAGCCATTCCATCAACGAGTACGTGCATTTGCTTAAATTTGACTTGGTGTGATTTATCGTCTCAAATGAAACACATAAAAATGTAGGATACATCAATGGAAACGGAAAGTTATCAAAATCTGGAAACGACAACTGTTAGCCTATATAAATGTGAGGTTAGTTAAAAGTTTATTTCGCTGAATATTTAGATGATTCAAGTGATTGGCTGTTAATCTGTCTCACAAATGTGCGCTAAGACACAGTTATAAAATTGTATTTGTCGTACTTTTGCAAACATAACGCATAATTCGGACATTACAGTAGCTAACTAATTTAATTGTAAATCTGAGTTGCCCACAGACTAAGATATGCTGATTGTTGCTATACCGACACTACCATTTATGACCAATAGAGGTCCTAGTTCCCCTATTATTTTCAATCTCCGCTGGGCGCTGCAAATAACCCTGTTTGCCTGTCTGGCTCAATGTTGGCAAAACACCCCCTCCTCCTCTTTAGTCTCACTAGGAAAAAATGGCGGACAAGCACTAAATCCACATCTGAAAATACACAAACATTACAAAGCAAGGTAAACATACTACAGAATATTATGCACTCTACATTTAGTTCAGAAATATGGATAGAAGGCCGTATTGTCTGTTATTTGCACGCTGATAGCTAGTTGGTATGCTAACATTGGCTAATGCTAATATTTATAATCAGGTCAACGATTGGTAATGCCAGAAGGCTGGCATTTGAACCTCTCTGTAACTAGCTAGCTACATGCTGTGCTCACTGAATATGTAGTCCAGTTAGCTTGATATGTAGGTTGCATGGATGTCAGGTTCGCACAATCAAATATTCGCCTTGGAACCAGTCGATACTCTCGCACATGCACTGCAGTGCAAGCATAACGTAATGTGTTTCACGTTTTGCTGTGTTGTTCCTTGTGGGAAGTCCTAACACATGTGCATGTGTGTTTAACATTGGCATTGTATTTTGAATTGAACTTCAAATCAGATCTAGCTCTTTCAGGCACTGCACATCTGACATAGTTTACTTTGAAACGATTCACTTACTTATTACATCAAAGCTATCACAATATAGTAAGGCTAGTTGCCGGTTGAATGTATTAGCAGGCTACAAGCTAGATAGCCCGCTATGAAAGTCCTGTCATTTTTCCCCCCAGCAAGTAGAGAGGGAAAAGGAGGGAGCTGGTCGCTTTTATTTGGACGCCATCCTCTCTTGGCGCAAGAAAAAGGCGCACTTCTATTGAAAGAAAATCAACTGTAAGGACACGTTTCAAGACTGTTATGAGCTCTTAAGGTATATTTCTTATATACTTACTAAAGTGTTGGTCATGGTATATGTTTTACTCTGCTACTTGACTATAATTAAGTGTTAAACTCTGCGTGGTTACTTTTATGTCAACTTGAACGCGGCGTTGTTTATGAAATAGTTTTATTTGTGAACTGTTATAATTTGATTCTGTTCCTTTTTGGACACATTTGTTAGCGACATACTAATAATTAAATGCTAAACATGTTAGTTTTATCCTAGCATGATTTAAGTTCATCAACTTACTTGTTTTAGAACATTCCGTAGACTCAGTTTATTTTTTAAACTCCGATGGATTCATTCATGTATATTTATTGCTGTCTTGTGTAGGACTACTCTAGATTTAAAAGGAAATAGTCTATGGTGCATCTTGAAGAACAGTGATTTAATGTGTTTGTTTGTCAGTCTGACCTGGTGACCCTATATGTCTGAGTTTACCTGGTAACAGACAAGTAACCCGAGACTTAGAGTTAGGGGTCACAGACAATTAGGCAAGCCCCCCAGACTTCGGCTACACCCATTCACATGTAGGGGGATGCTTTGATAAATACTCAAGTTGGTTCGATTTTTCATGAGTAGATGACTCAAATCTGAAGAGGCATGAACTGCTTAGTTTGTATGCGTTGTGGTTTCTTATGGTGCGAAACCCATTCTGTCTCAAGTCTTACTCTTCTACTTGAGTCAACACTGGCTGGCAGGGGTGAGTGCTGATCCTCCTGGAGGTGGCAGTCAGACAGCCTGACTGCCTGGGCGAGGTTAAAAGACCAGGGTCATGTTGACAGTTGGGGCTGCCTCTTTGTTGTAACCTGTGTCTGGAGCTTCCCGACTCACCCCCTGCCCTGCCTGTTTGGGACAGGGAAGGCCAGAAGACAAGCTTACAGGACTGGCAAGCCAACAGGACTGGGACACCCCACGGGCCAGCCGCTCAGATATGTCCTATAGATGAAGAAGCGGCCCCCCATATGTGGATGTTAGCCTCACATGCCAATCTGGTGAAGTGCACCGCCCCGCTGGCTCGTCGTTTTTTCATGAGCTGTACGTGACGTTTGTGGGGATTTGTGTCTCTCTCTGTCTGCTCTCCAGAGAGGAGGAGACTGTCGCGTGTGGAACTCGGGTCAGTATTACTGGAACATGAGGAAGCCAGTGCCACAGAGAGGTGAGAAGAGGTTTACTCTGTAACCGTGCCGAACGCTCGTTAGTTATTCATCTACTGTAAACAGAAGGTGCTGTAGCTCATCTTCCATCTCATAGCTGCTTCTGATATGTTCTCTGGGGCTCTCTCTCTGTCTCTCTCTGTCTCTGTCTCTCTCTCTCTGTCTCTCTCTCTCTCTCTCTCTCTCTCTCTCTCACTCCCTCTCTTTTTCTCTGTCGCTCTCTCTCTCTTTTGCTCTCTCTCTCTTTTGCTCTCTCTTTTGCTCGGTCTCTCTCTCTCTCTCTCTCTCTCTCTCTCTCTCTCTCTCTCTCTCTCTCTCTCTCTCATTCTCTCTCTCCTGTCCCCCCCCCCTCTCTCTCTGTCTCTGTCTGTCTCTCTCTCTCCCCCTCTCTTCAGTTGCTATTGAGTGGAAAGATGCCAGACGAATCAAACATGCCAGAAGTGGTCGTCCCTCCAGAGTCCCCTCGCAGTATCAAGGAGGTAAGCAGGCGCCCCACGCACGCATGCCCGCCCTACGAAAGCTACAAAGCATCCCACAAGCCGAGCAACGTGTTGTTTGCACACCCACGGCAACGTCAACAAAGTAGTCACAGGGGCTCTCTGTGGTTCTCCCTGTAGGGCATTTCAGTTGGGATAAGTACCTGAAGGAGACGGGAGCGTCGGCGGCGCCGGACCCGTGCTTCAGACAGGTGAGCCTTCCCTCTGCCTGGCTAGAGCCCAGGCTGAGGCCCGGAGTCCAGGCCTCAGATCAGATGTTTCTCTACCAAACTCTGTTCTCTCTATCTGTCCCTCTAACTTATTCAACCATTTCTCTCAAACTAACTCAGTCCTCTCTAACTAACTCAGTCCTCTCTCTCTAACTAACTCAGTCCTCTCTAACTAACTCAGTCCTTTCTCAGACAACCTCAGCCCTCTCTCTCAAACAACCTCAGCCTTTTCTCGAACAATCCTCTCTCTCTAACTCAGTCCAGTCTCTAACCAACTCAGTCCAGTCTCGAACTAACTCAGTCCAGTCTCTAACTCAGTCCAGTGTCTAACTAACTCGGTCCTCTCTCTAACAACCTCAGCCCTCTCCCTTTTAAATTCCCCAACCCTCTCTCTCAAACAAACTCAGCCCCTTTCTCTAACAGTCCTCTCTCCTGCTCCACCGGGCGTCCCCCCAGAGCCCCACCCCCCCAGTGAACGAGTTCAAGGCGGGGATGAAGCTGGAGGCCCAGGACCCGAGGAACACCACGTCCACCTGCATCGCCACCGTGGTGGGCCTGACCGGCTCCCGGCTCCGCCTGCGCCTCGACGGCTCCGACAACAAGAACGACTTCTGGCGCCTGGTGGACTCGTCGGAGATCCAGCCCATCGGCAACTGCGAGAAGAACGGCGGCATGTTGCAGCCGCCGCTGGGTGAGCGAGAGGAGAGGGGTCCCTCACACAGACAAAGCCACGCTCCGAGACGCCTCCCGTCTCATTCCCCAGCGATCTTTTGCGGCTGCGCTCGGAGTTGTGCGACGTTGACTGTCCTCTAGATGTCAGTGTAGAGCGCAGGCTTGGTTCTTACACCAAACCCAACCTGTGACTGCCCCATGAGAACGACCCTTTTTGAGGAGGGCCTTGGTGGCACGTGAGCGTAAACAGATCCGTCTCACACGCTCTGTCTGTCGGCCTCCTCAGGTTTCCGGCTCAACGCGTCGTCTTGGCCCATGTTCCTGCTGAAAACGCTGAACGGAGCGGAGATGGCCCCAACGCGCATCTTTCACAAGGTAGCTGCACGCAGCACGGGCACTCCAGGCCCTGCCAGACACACAAGCCTTTTGTTCTGTCTGTAAACTCACTGTCTTATCTCTCTCTTTTTCACCCTCTTCTTCTGCCTCTTTTTCTGTCTCATAAACACTTCATGCCTCGTTGGAATCCTCCAAAGCGATTCAATTCACACACACACACTCACACGCCGACATGTCCTGGTTCACGCTGAAGCTCCATGCCTGACCCCCCTCCCTGCCCCCCAGCAGGAGCCCCCTGCCCCGGAGAAGAACTCCTTCCAGGTGGGCATGAAGCTGGAGGCGGTGGATCGCAAGAACCCCCACTTCATCTGCCCGGCGACGGTGGGGGCGCTGCGAGGCACGGAGGTGCTGGTCACCTTCGACGGCTGGAGGGGCGCCTTCGACTACTACTGCCGCTACGACTCCCGCGACATCTTTCCCGTGGGCTGGTGTTCCCTCACCGGGGACAACCTGCAGCCCCCCGGCACCAAAGGTAGGCAGATGTGGCGGGGGTTGAATTTGGGGGGTGGCGGGTAATGGATACAGGGGACTTGTTTAATAGGCTATGTTTTTTTTTTTTTTTTTGTGGTTTGAAACTATTTTGTTTGTTTTTTGAAGGGATTTCTTTTTGTCGACATTTCTGTGAGATATTGTAAAGTGTATAAAGCTATATTTGGTGGCTCTACAGTGTGTCTAGCTGTTTCAAGGTTGACGGAGGAGTCGAGGCACGAGGAGGAGTTGTCCGGCCCAAGGGCTGAGATTTACTATCAGGGAGGACAAAGCGAGCCGTAGAAATCTGATTACATGTGGGAACTGGAGAAGGGTGAGAGGTTTATTGGAGGTCAACTTGTAACCTCCTCCCCACCCTACTATCCTCCCTTCATATTTGATGGCAGAAGAAGGGAGGTGACTGAGGGAGGGGAAGGCTAAAGATTGTTGGAGCTGGAGGAAAGGAGGGAGGAGAATAACTAGATAAACGAGGGAAGACGGGCGAGAGGGAACTTTGGAGAACGGAAGAGAAGAAGGCGAAGGAGTGAAAAAGGAGGTAAGATGGCAGAAGAGAGGGGAAGGAGGAGAGGCTGCGAGGCTGGAGGAGATGGTATTTTTGGGTGCCTGTAACCCATCCAGCTGGCACTGGAAGGTGGGGTCAAGGAGCGCTGCGGGGCGGGGAGGGGGGTCGGGGGGGAACCCTCCTGCGGGGCCCCCGTCGGCAGCCTGGCAAAGTTGTCAGCCGGGGAGCGGGGCACCCCAGGGAGAGGAAGGGGAGAATGGGAAGAGAAGAAAAGAGAGAGCGAGGAGGGCGAGGAATAAGGAAGCTGTGTGCTGTGAAAAGCAGGCTGTTTACACAGCCCTGTCAGCACAGAGGCTGAGAGAGAGGGGAGCAGGAAGAGAGGAGGGCAAGGACGAGAGCAGAGGAGTGTGGAGGGAGAGAGAGAGAGTGAGAGGGGGAGGGAGGGAGGAAGGGAGGGAGGGAGGGAGGGAGGGAGGGAGGGAGGGAGGGAGGGAGGGAGGGAGAGGGAGAGGGAGAGGGAGAGGGAGAGGGAGAGGGAGAGAGAGAGAGAGGGAGAGAAAGAGAGAAAGAGAGGGAAGGGGCTGGAGAGAGGAGGGGAAGGACGAGAGCAGAGGAGTGTGGAGTGAGAGAGAGGGAGAGAGAGGGAGAGGGAGGGAGAGACAGAGGGAGGGAGGGAGGGAGGGAGAGAGGGGAGCAGGAAGAGAGGAGGGGAAAGACGAGAGCAGAGGAGTGTGGAGTGAGAGAGAGAGAGGGAGGGAAGGAGGGAGAGAGAGAGAGGGAAGGAGGGGGCAGGAGAAGGGGAAAGGGTGAAGGAGAGGACAGGACACAAAGCTGGGAGGAGGGTGTGGGGCTTCACAGGGTGGAAACAGAAGGGCAAGTAGGGATAGCAGGGCTGGAATGCAGAGAAGCGCTTTTCCCTCAAGGTTCAGGAATCGTGGCTGTGGCAGTAAACTTGGATTTTTCTTTGGACTGGAATGAGAAGGAGCAGTTTTTTTTCTCGACCAAAGAAGTGGATAATGATACCGAAGGCCAGGTTTTGATGTGTGTTCGTGTCATAGACATGGGCTAATGGCTCCCCTCGTAAACTTACCAGGCAGTCGATTGAGGACAAATACCTTTACAGTTTAGTCTGTGCTGGTTACGCTACACTGAAACATCAAACTGCTCCCCTGGACTAAAAGTGTGTGTGTGCCCGAGTGTACTTGCCGGTGAGTTTGTCTTGAACGCTCTAGAGCTTGATTGAGCTGCTGGTTTTAGTTCTGGTTAGAGACTCTGTTTTGGTTCTGTTTGGTTCTTTCACTTTAGTGCCGTCGGGTCCAGTTCAGTTCTTTTATTTGTCTCCTTTAAATAACAGACTGAGCGGATCCGAACGGAGAAGAGGCCAAAAAGCGAGGGAGGGAGGGAAACTGAGAGCACAAGTGAACTTGCTGAACAGGAAGTCTGGAGTGCTCAGTAGTGTAACGCCAGAGTGTTCAGGACTCTTCCAGGGTCTGGATCTCCTAACTCTCCCCTCCTCCACCCCTCCCTGTTCCTCCCTCCCAGGAACAGTGGCTTTGTGTGTGGAACACAACAGAGTGTATGAGGAACACAACCAACAGAAAAGATGAACTGGGTCACAGTTGCCCTTCCATTCAAAAGCTGTCTGACTAACTAGCTGGTTTGTCTGGCTTGCTGGCTGGTTTGTGGCAGGGTCAGAGAGTGCAGTGGTCTCTGTTACCCCTCCAGGCTGTTACCTGTAACGCGATGACCGAGGCTGCTCTGGTGATTGTCAGGGACGGAGGGGTGGTGAGCAGAGGGTTAGGAAACACGCATGGTGTGAGTCCCTACTTCTTCTCTCCGAGCTGCCTGAGCCTGAATCAATGCCACCCCTCTATTCCATCGACCTGTCAAGAAGACCGACGGTTTGCTAAGTCTTTGTCGTCGGTTTAAAATGTCGCTCCCCTCCCTCCCTCCCCCCCTCCATCCCTGTGCAGTAGTGTTACCTAAGACCCTCAGCGCGTCACCAGACGGGACGCTGGAGGGAGCGGCCATGCCCCCCACAGCGCTAGGGCGGCCCCCGGGCCAGAGGGGACGCAAGCCGGGCCGCAGGAAAACCAAGCTGGCCACGCCCTGGGGCCACAAAGGGCCCACACTACCCACCGCCAAGGGGCTGGAGCCCATCAAGATACCCAAGAAGAGAGGCCCCAAGCCGGGGAGTAGGGTAGGTCTCAGGGGCCCCTGGGAGAGTGTGGGGGTTTCAGAGTCAAGTGGCTTGTATCTTGTCGTGTTTTTATCCATTTGTTTTTCCGCAGATTCTGTTTGTTTTGGTCAACGTTGCACTTTGTCTTCCCCTTGTTTCTTCCTTCTCTCTCTCTCTCTCTCTCTCTCTCTCTCTCTCTCTCTCTCTCTCTCTCTCTCTGTCTCTCTCTGTCTCTCTCTGTCTCTCTCTCTCTGTCTCTCTCTGTCTATCTCTCTTTATCTCCGTCCCCTTGTCTTTATTTCTTTTTCTCTCTTCATCTCTCTCTTCCCTAGCTGGGCTGGGCTAAGCGTGCAGCCTGGCTAGAGGGGGCCATGGTGGGCCCGGGGCGGCCGGTGTCACGACCCAGAGGACGTCTGCCTGCCAACTGGGCCCAGAGGATGGCCCTGCAGCAGGCCCAAGCAGAACCCATCAAGATCCCAAAGAAAAGGGGCCCCAAGCCAGGCAGCAAGGTGACACACACACGTAGTCCGAGATATTCCCACCTGCCTTACCATGTCCAAAACCTGAAGTAATGCTTGGATCTGATAAGTGTGTGTGTGTGTGTGTGTGTGTGGCAGAGGAAACCACGGGTGGTGCCCGACCCTGTGCCCACGTCTCCCACCAGCAGCACCCCAGAGCCGGACACCAGCTCTGTGCCCATGGACAACGCCTCCATCCCTAGCTCTGCCCTGCAGGCTCCCACTGGTACTGCACGCTCCGCATCGCTTGCCTAGTAACACGTGACATGCAGGTTTCACACGACTTAACCCCTCCCTCCCTCCCTCCAGTGTGTGTCTACCTAAACAAGTATGGGAAGGTGGGGCCCCACCTGGACGTCCGGCGGGTGCTGCTGCTCCCGGACCACTTTGGGCCTGGCCGGGCCTCCTCCGTGCTGCAGCAGTGCGTGCAGGCCTGTGTGGACTGCGCCCACAACCAGGGCACCGTGTTCGCCTGCCTCAAGTCAGGGCACGGCGGAGAGGTCATCTCAGGTGAGGAGCTGGAGGAGGAGCTGGTCGAGGCTGGGGAGGGGTTGGGAGAGAGGCGAGGGGGGCTTGGGGATGGGGGTGGAGGGGTGGTGGTGGCGGCGGGTGGGTTGGTGGCGGGGGGGGACCAAGGTGGATTTATGAACTTCTAGTGTTACTTCTAGTCTTTTTTTAGACAGCTGGAATGGGCCCTAGAGCACTTCTTATACAGCGAATCCTAAGCTAGCGATGTCTCGATGAACTGAAGTCTGGTTGGTTACAAATGGGAGCTAGCATGAGTTTGGAGGTTCTCAAGCCAGTGTCTGCTTAACCGAAAGCTCTCTCCCCTGTTCCAGCCTACTTTGACCAGCAGCAGCACACCCTGACCCTGCCCACGGTGAACAGCGTCACCTACGTCCTCCGCTTCCTGGAGAAGCTCTGTCACAACCTCCACTGTGACCCGCTGTATGGCAGCCAGCCTGTCGCCGCAGGGCACCACGACAGCCGAGTGCACTCAGGTCGGTGCTCCACGCACACTCGGGGTGGGAATCTTTTTGGTACTTCACGATTCGATCCGAACCGATTCTTGGGGTCATGATTCAATTACAAATGTATTCATGATTTTTCAGAGATTTTTATTTTTTATCACACAAGAAAAAATATATATATGTATTTTAATATTAAAAAAATTCGATTCACATACATTTGTGAATCGATCTGAATCGCTAGCAGACTGAATCGCGATTCAAATGTGAATTGATTTTTTCCCCATAACCAACACACACACACACACAGTAAAGGGAGGCACGGGCACACATGCATGTGAGGAACACAGAGAGACCGACGAGGCTGTAATGTGGTCTGGCCTTTCCCCTTCCCCAGAAAGACGAGGCTTCACCGAGGGGCTGACGACGGGGCCGGGCCGGGGGGCCAAGAGGTTCCTGCAGGACTCCTACAGCAGCCCCCTCTCCCACAAACTGGCCAAGAGCCACCACCTGTCTTCAGAAGGTACCTAGCCAGCCAACCAAGAGACACGGGAGCACACCGTGTTTAGCCTAGCGTTAGCTAACCACACCAGGAGACCTGGCGTTTAGTATGGAGAAGCTCACGTATTCGTCTGTTGGTGGAAAGACACATTTCAAACAATCTCTAATGCTGCCAGATTGCTTGAATGAATCCTTTACAGTTTGATACAGCTGTGGTATAACATTGTCTTTGTCCCTCGCCCTTTCGGCCCCTCTCTCCTGTCTTTCTTTCCGCTCCTGTCCTCTCTCTCTCCTCGCCTCCCCATGCGTCTGCGCTAGGCAACTCCTTCCTGCTGGAGAACTGCGTGGGGGTACCAGAGCACTTAAAGAAGAGCCCCCGATCCCCCGGCTCCACGGGGGCCCCGCCCCCAAGCCTCCGCTCCCCCGGCAAACTGCTGCACCTCAACTCCGCAGGTAAGACCCTCCCTCCCACCCACGCACGCATGCAGGTGGATTATGCTGTGGAACATTTCACCTCCCACATGCTAACCTCAAACTAGCTTGCGGGCATCGTCTGTTGCAAGACAGTCAAAAAACGTGGGATGCGTTAGCGATGGCCAATCCAATACGACAGATCGACATCGACGCATTCGCAAAGGATTCTTTTTTTGCCATCAAAATAGGGTTTTTGTGGAAATGTAACATACACAAGTTGACTGGACAACAGCAAAAAGATGGTTGACATCACAATGTATGCCAGTTACATTGACCCCCCCTCCCCCTTCCCTTTCTCCATGGCTTGTGTCCTCGCCCGCCCTTAAGGATCCGGAAGTTTCCGGGAGAGCCCCCGGCCCAGCGGCCAGGACCCTAACCTGTGGACGATGGAGGAGGTGATGCAGTACATCCGAGAGGTTGACCCCCTGCTGGCTCCACACGCTGACCTGTTCAGGAAACACGTGAGTGTGGACAGAGGGGGAGGAGGGGGAGGAGGGGGAGGGGGAGGAGGAAGGGGAGGAGGAGGGGGAGGAGGAGGAGGAAGGGGAGGAGGAGGGGGAGGAGGAAGGCGAGGAGGAGGGGGAGGAGGAGGTGGAGGAGCCAGGCGGGCCAGGCCAGACCTGTCTACCCTCCCAGGAGGTGTGCATGTGGGACAGGCATAGCAAAGGGGAATTAGTCACAGGACTCTTGTTGCACTTGTTGGTTAGTTGTAACTGATGTAACTACTTGTACTCGCTGTAAATTATATTATTCTTACTTGCTTTCCTTCAGGTACACTCTTGCACTTTTTGAGGTTCATGTTGTTTAATTGTTACTTGTTTAACTACATGCTCTTATGTTTCCTCCTATTGGCAGTTATTTGCTTTTCACAGTGTATGCTTCATGTTTTGGTTACCCGAAATGTTTTTGAGGCTATCTCGTTGTTTATGATCATTGACCCTTGCACTTTTGTAAAGCTCTCTCTTGGAAGTCGCTTTGGATAAAAACGTCTGCTAAATGAAATGATTGTAAATGTAAGGACTAGGATGTGATGTCAAACCTCTTCCTGTTGAGCATTGATGCAGCCTGCGTTGTAGTAAAGCTTGGGTGAGTGGCTGACGAGGACATCCAGATCCTCCTCCTGGTTCTAATCCCTCCCACTCCTCTGTCGCCAGGAGATTGACGGGAAGGCCCTCCTATTACTGCGCAGCGACATGATGATGAAGTACATGGGGCTGAAGCTGGGCCCTGCCCTCAAGCTCACCTTCCACATTGACAAGCTCAAACGCCCCTGATGAGGTCATTATCACCCCCCTGCCCCCCCCCAAATGACTGTTCCTGCAACCCTTTCACCAGATAACAGTATCATATTATGCACTGCATACAGGAAATATACTGAACCATTACATGTAGCATTTACTGCTTGGGAGCTCTGCCCGGTGTCATGTACCCTTCCTGCATTTGCCTCCTCCCTATTGGAACTTTTTGATTCAAGATTTTCGTTTTTTTTTTTTTTTTGTGTGGCACAATCCAGCCTCAAAGCAGCATGGGATATGCAGTCTCCTCCAGCTCTTCTCATGCCCCATCATCTTTCCCAGCGCCCAGTATATCTGAACTACATTTCAATCAAGCCTCGGGTTGAAGGTGATGAAGAAATGTCTGCAATTTTACTGTAAAGACCATTTTAGGTCTGTTTTCAGATCTCGTTTGTTGACTTTTGGTCTTGTACATTTTTTTTTTTTGTACCCCCTGAAAATAAGGAATTGCATCGGCCGTTTTGATGGTCATTTTTGTACTTAATATTTGTTCTGAGTTGACACTACGTTTCTCCTAGCTATTGGAAATGCCGATGGTCGACGTCTCATTTTGAGGCACCGTTTTTGGAACTATGACACTACCACATTTCAAAACACGTTATTCCAAAATACTGCCATGATGAACTGTGTTGCTTTTACCTTGTTCTCGATGTTGTTTACAATGACCGTGTCTTGTCTGTTGTTTATTTGTACTTTTTTAATTTTTATACTATATTATTAGAGTTCATACATTGAGAGCATTATCATACTCAATAATGTTCAATAAATATATAACAAGTCTCTTTTGTAAGGGTTTCTTTGTATATAGTTTTTTTTGTGTTTTCATTTTGTTGTTGTAAGCTCAGTATATATCCTCTGTGTTGTATTGGCAGTGCCATACCACCAGGGGGCAGGCCAGCTATAGGAGTTCTTGGCCTCCTCGCTGTTTCCCCTTGAGGTACAGGCACATGCCTTGCCATGAGTTCAGTCAGTTGGTCTGAATCTTGTCAGAAGGGAGATGCACATTAACCGGCTCTATTGCTCCATGGCTCAGTGTGGCACATTTGCACCACAACCTAATCCTTACAATGTTACAGCATTACATTATCTGAAAGGAATTGGGCTTGTTTCGTAGAGGATGGTAGCCTTAATATACATCCCTGTGTTGAAAAACGAACAAGTGCCTTTTACGGATGAATGATGAAACGTGAGTTTCATTCACTGTTGTACAAAGGTAGTGGAGGAATTGGCCTCATTTCGTATATCAGGGTAAAGTATCACTCTTCGGCCGTTCAAACTGCTAAAGCTTGACATTTTTGGATGAACAGGAAGCAGCAAGTTTAACCACATCCTCCAAGTAAAGATGAAAGGGGGGGCTGAGTTAACTGACCAAACTCACTGATTGTTGCAGATAAGGGTGTGTGTGTGTGTTTGTGTTTGTGCAAAGCATACATAGATGGCAAGCTAAGAGTCTATAGGTAAAGGGCATGTTTGTTGATGTCTAATAGTAGCCAAGGTGTCATCGCAGACGGTTATTTATAGATGCCTGCTCCTTGCTCTGCCTGTTGTGGTTGGACTGTGGAGCAGGTTTCACAAACAGTGGGTGCACCTGCTCCGATGCACACTGCACTGACATTGACAGGTGGAATAGGCCTTTAAAAAGGCCCCCGAATTCACCCACCCACTCACTAAAGATATTGCTGTATCAAGATGAGTGTTGGGAATTTCATCTGAAAGATCTCAGCTTTTAAAGAAAAACACCCATTTACTCTGAAGCTGTGCCCCCCAAAAAGTTTGAGTCATTGTGTCACAATACTATGACTTCCATTCACCATATATGGTTCATTGAGTTTGAAGCATGAGAATTTTGCTATGTGTAAGAGGCATTTTCCAGAACTGCCCTATGCTGGTGACTGGTTTTCATAAACTATGATGACATTTAGATTTTACAAAAAGGTTGCGCTTGAAGAAGTACTGTTCAGAATAAGATGTTGATCACTGACAGGACCGTTAGTGAAAGAAGAGCAGAGGTCAGTGTGTTTCAGGTTCAGTTAGACATAAGTCCACTGTTTTTCTGAGTGAGAGAAGAGAAGCAGTGAGAGAAAAATAAACGTTGTCTGCCCAGCTCCATCTATGAATCCCTGCAGAATTCCTTTGGCTGTCATATGAAGGCACTTGTGTGGCGGTGACGGCAGGGTTTGGGTCTGACAGCTTCAGATCACGGCGTGCCTGCTGAGCGATGAGCTGCTTCTCTTCGTGGGCTGCGGCGACCTTGTTTGGTAGACCATCGCAGCTGAGAAACCCCATCCTAGCGACCCCCCGCGTTCCTGCAGATGGTGCGCAGCTAACAGGAAAGGTTGCAGAAACGTTGGACGGTCTCTCACATAGCAGCACGCATGTTAGCTCTCAAGGACTAACACACAAACGAAGCTAATTAACACATGACTTCACCTGTACGCCGAAAATGTATTATGTGTCGACATGCTGTAGTCTTAATATGTCGGTTAGCAAGTCAACATATTTGCTACCGCCTTCTTTTGTCTACAGTCTTGGTTGCGTCTGTAGTTGCATATCAAGGCCATCGTCAGAGGATTAGCACACAAGCTCTGAGCCACCAAGTGACACAGTGTCCTGCTCATAGTACATACATCTAAACGTGCCAACCTGTTCGCCCTGGATAGAGGGATAAGTAATCTGCAGCTCCACGCAGGGAAATGAATAATTTACTCTCTCTTTCACTTCAAAGAAACACAAACCATTCAGCTGCCAAGGTTTGGGAAGAGGAGCGAATGGGAGTTTCTAGTCACCAAGCAACCTTTAATATCACCTGCCCTAACAAGCCAGAGAGAGAGGCTCGAGATATGAAGCATTCTTGACAGAATGTAGGCCTACTGGAGTACAGCATGACATGTACAGAAAACAAAATGATTTTCAATAGGCTTGTGGAAGTATATGCGAATTAATTTAATGTGCAACGCAATTACCATGCGCTTTACCGTACTAGACAAAAAACAACCTCACTTAAGAAGCACTCAGTGCATTTTTAAGAGCCATGCACCTAGAACGACATATAGAACCTTTATTCCAAAGCGAGGAACTTCCAAAAAGGCATTTCAAAGTAAGATGAGTTCTCTTTTAAATAAACGGGTGAGATGGATGGTAATTTCCATCCAACAAATTGCAGTATTAAGAGGCCACGCAAAATGACAGTTGAGCTGTAAAAGCAGGAAGTTCGGCTTGATTGTGGAGTGCAGTAAATTAGGTCCCCTACTCTGGTTTATTGTGCTGACAGAGAGATGTCCGGTTAGTGTTCAGATCCAGGTCCCCTAACAACCTCAACACAATCATACCATGCAAATGCTTTAGACATGTTGGAGCACGTGTCACCGTCTTTTCACCCAAACTTGAATTCACAAGAGACTTATTCAGCTGTCACTAGATCTATTTATGGCATTGTATGAATAAATCAGAATCACTCAGGAGATTAAAATCTGTGTTAAATGTCTACTTAATCTACCTCTGGTCAAATACAGAAATGCTCAAATTTGTTGGTACCCTTACAGCTCGTTGAAATAATTCCACCTGAAAAGTGATGACAAACTATTGAATCATGTATACTTGCATGACTTTGGTATGTCATTTAAGAAGGGAGTCAGATGGCTGAGCGGTGAGGGGGTTGGGCTAGTAATCAGAAGGTTGCCGGATCGATTCCCCGCCGCGCCACATGATGTTGTGTCCTTGGGCAAGGCACTTTACCCTACTTGCCTCGGGGGGAATGTCCCTGTACTTACTGTAAGTCGCTCTGGATAAGAGCGTCTGCTAAATGACTAAATGTAAGAAAGCAAAGAAGCAGTGATGGATTATTGTTCATGTTACAAACATATTCTAAAATGGCCTGGACACATTTGTTGGTACCCCTTAGAAGAGAAAATAAATAATTGGATGATAGTGATTTTCCCAAATCAATTAAGTTCTTGACTTAGTATCACACGTCTTCAATCTTGTAATCAGTCATTTAGCCCTTTAAACAGGAGGAAAGTAGTCACTGTGCCGTTTGGTATCATTGTGTGCGTCACACTGAACACCAAACTGACCGGAGAAAGCAAAAGAGAGAGTTGTCTAAGATCAGAAAGAAAATAATAGACAAGCTTGATAAAGGCTACAAGACCATCTCCAAGCAACTTGATGTTCCTGTGACAGTTGTAAATATTAAGAAGTTCAAGGTCCATGGAACTGGAGCCTACCTCCATGGGCGTGGTTGCAAGAGGAAAATAGACCCCCGATTGAACAGAAGGATAGTGTTAATGGTAGGAAAAGAACCAAGGGGAACTGCCAATGAGATACAAGCTGAACTCCAAGGTGTTTCTGTTCTGTTCCGTTTCTGATGATACCATCCGTTGCTTTTTTAGCGAAAGTGCCTCTATAGAAGAATACTCCACTTTTGAAAGAAAGACATAAAAAAAAGCCAGACTGGAATTTTCTCAAATGTATGTTGACAAACCACAATCCTTCTGAGAGAACGTCCTTTGGACAGATGAGTCAAAACCGGAGCTTTTTGGCGTGTCACATCAGCTCTATGTTTGCAGAAGGAAAAAATGAAGCCTTTAAAGGAAGGAACACCATGCCTACAGTGATACATGGAAGAAGCTTGCTGTGCTGTGCCTGGCACAAGGTACCTTGAATCTGTGAAGAGCACAATGAAATCTCAAAACCATCAAGGCGGAGCAAAACATACCCAGTGTCAAAAAGTTCTGTCACAAGTATGGTCCTCCAACAGGATAATGACCCAATACACAGCTCAAAGCACCCAAGAATAGATAAGTAGAAAACTGTTCTGAAATGGTCTTCTATGAATCCTGATCTGAAACCTACTGAACATCTATAGAAATAACAGAAACTTGCAGTCTGGAAAAGGCACACATCAAACCTTAAAAAGCTGGAGCAGTTTGCACAGAAAGAGTGGGCCAAACTACCTGTTAACAAGTGCAGAAATCTGGTAGAGAGCTACAGAAACTAAATAATTGGTTGAAGGTCCCATTATAGCTGTCCATGCCATTTTCATTTGTTTTATGATTTATATTGGATTGGAAAACAAATTCAAAAGCAATCCTATTTTTATAAAAAATGTAATAAACAAAGATGGATGCCAATTACCTTTTGTCGTTTTCAAGTTATTTCAGAGGAAAATGTGCATTCTTAGTTTTTTTGGAGGGGTACCGACACAATTGAGCACGTCTGTACGTAGAATGGCAAAATGACTTTGACGATTTGGCGAAAATGATTTATAGACTAATGACGCTAGTCTATAAATCTGCAACTATTTTCAGATCGGAAAATAACAGGCTGTCTAATTGCCGTCTTCACAACATGCTGTCTAGAAGTCAAATTGACTGCAGTAAAGGATCCAAAGACCCCATTTTAAACATTCTCATCTTTGCTGGTGGTCGTGTCAGCCAGATCAATCCGTGCCACACTCACAGGACATTGCATCTCACAGCTGACCAGTTTGCCTGTTTGATTATCCAACGTGTCCCTCCGCCACACTACTGGGTGCGAGGGGGTGGGCATGGGAGGAGGAGGAGGGGGGGGGGGGGCACAGGCCATGCGTGACTCTGGCAAATGGTCGCTCATCCTGATTGGTGGAGGGGATCCTGAGATTATCCTGAGCTCTGAGAGGGGCTTGGCACCAGCTGTACCGGGGGCCTAGAAATAGCAAACCAACTCGAGGCTTTCTCAGCCAATAGGAATGGGATGCTGGAACAGGGATGATGGCGTGAAAGGGGTCTAATAGAGAAGGGAATGCCAGCTCTGTAAGGGAAGTTTCCAGGTGTAACATTTTGGGGCCTCTGTTAAAATATTCTGGCGCTTGAACGCTGTTTATGAGCGGATGTGATTGACATTTTATGGGTAAACCCCCCAAGTAAATAAACCCCTGGTATTCAACAAGAAAACACGTCCACACAATTTCCATTTTCAAACTGGAGAAATCCCTTCCCCTTTTTCTATGTGTATATATATATATCATTTTGCTTTCGGTCTTGCTTTTCTTTCTCTTTCTCCCATGTGGCTTTCGGTGCTTGACTTATATCGAGACAGCAGCAAGCCACCACAGGAAGGCGTGTGGCATATGCTGCAGTTGTTGTGGGTAGAGCGAAGAGAAAGAGAAAAACAGATACGAGCAAGCCTTAACTGTAAACGTCTCCAGTCACACACCCTGCTTAGCCTATGTCTAGACTGGCTGCCTTCAATTCAGAAGGAGACATAACAAGGGATTGTGAGAGCAAAACACAAGCCAAATCCAGTCAGAATGATTAGAATTCAAAAGTTACAAGTCTTAATTGTTGCTGAAGGAGGACCTTTGGGGTGTGTACCCCACAAAAGAAAGATTTACATGTTTTGCTGGCAGACCATGACAATGTACCCTATGGACCTCTGGGAGTTTCAGGAAGACTATTGTTTGGGCTGGGCAGTATCCCAGCAACGGTTACTCTGCTGACTGCCAACATGGGGCACATTATACAGATGACACGGCCCCACTCAATACCGCTTTAAATATGTTATCAGGGCTTCCAACTAAAGCGAGAGCCATTGTTAAAACAAATATATTTAAACTGAGATAATGCTACCATACTGTGCTTCAGTTGGGTAATAATGAAACTAGACAACTAAAAAAGGGACGTTTTGTTTTTAACAATAGTGGACACAGTTGTCTAGTGTTGACAATAAATTATGTTGTGCCTGCATGTAATAATTCTAATAAACACCTAAACAATGAATGTTACACTTGTCCATGACAGTCCCGTTAGATGATATCAACCACAAACTTTGAGCCCTTAGGCTAAGTGTGAACCGAATGCTAATCAAGCTCCATCTAAACATTATTTTCCATTGGAATATATTAACTACATTTTGTACATTTTCTGTTGCTAGTCAGGCCATAATTATTGTTAGGAGCTTTTTCCGTTTCAGATTCGTTTTTGAGTCACCAAGCAAATTGTGAGCAGATAATGGTCACTTTTGAAGCTGTTCCTCTGCCTCAAGGTAAGCATAGATTAACCTGGCGGTTCTCCTCCCCCAACCACACGTCTGTCCTATTGCCTGCTTTGGTCATTACAAATCTTTTTCCCCGAACTCCTGCAATAGGTGGCTTCCAACACAACCTGTATCTTAACTTAATATCGGTCACTTGAATTAATTTCTATTCACAATCTTTGGAACCTTGGTCGTAAAACATCAGATTTCCCCCCACAAGATCGACATCACTCAGATCACTCTTCCGGAACAGGCTAACTAGCTAGATCACTTAACTTCCTTTTCTGCATGTGGAGAGTTGAGCAATAAATGCAAAAGCAGGCCACACTTAAGTCCAGGCTGTCTTTATTGATCCTCAAAACGCCCTCACAAACACAATCCAACCCCATCCATCTCCACCACAAAAAGGTAGAAGATTTAAAAAGAAACAAATAAATAAAATCTGCATGATTAAGGCAGTTCTACATCTTCCATAGAACAGACAGTGTAATCCTCTGTAGTTCGGCGGCTTCATACAGTACAAGCAGTAGGTTGAGGTGAGAAAAAAAAAATAAAAAATCAACTTTGCACCTAAAAGAAGCCATACCCGCCACAGTGAACTATCCAATTCTGATGGTCTCCCATTCAAATGCATGAGATCACATTCTACTTTGAACCCCTGTTCTCAGTGGCAGGAGAGAAACCCCAAACTCAAAGAAATCCATGTTGGGGAAGAGGGTTTGTTTTTACAGCGAAGCTAAAACCATTTTCCAATTTCCTCAAATATTTTAAGAGACCTTAACCATGGCCCTCCCCAATCCCCCCCCACCCACCCCCCCAAAAAAAACAGCAAAACATCTTTGATCCTCTGCTGAAGATCCCAGTCGGTCTCTGGTTTTGTTCTATATTAATTTCTCTGACGAGTAATAAATAAATACATTTTTTACTGCTAAACTGCCATACAGTCCAGGATGAGAGGCAACACAGCGTCTTAACATTGATCGTGAGTGGCTTCTAGGGGTCTCAGCAGTTTGTTACATTCATGTCCTGGAGAGAGGAGGCAGGGGCAGGACCAAGCCCGATAAAGAGCCGCGCGTGTGGGCTATCGCACTAACAACACCCCTGGCGCTGTCTCGTAGCACATCCAGAGTTAGCCTCCCTCTCTCCCTCCCTCTCTCACTGCACCCTGGCCTGGGTACCGAGAGAGGCAAACAAAAACAAGAGATCCGAGCGGTTAGCCGTTAGCACAAGTCTCGCGCCTCCGTTCCGTTCCCCCCCCCCACCCCCCATCCCCCCCCCCCCCCCCCCCCGGTGTCTCTTCTCTCATAAGTACAGTCAGGGGCAGCTGCTCTGCACCTCAGCAGCTGACTGTGCTGGGCTGCTGTTTGCTCACAAAGTCAGAGATAAAGTCAAATTCGTTTTGCCCCAGGAAGAGTTCGGGGAGCTCCTGGACCCGGTCGAGGCCCAGCTCCATGACCAGGGAGGTCAGAACCTCCTCGTCGATCATGTCTGCGTCCATGCCGTTGAGGGCCAAGGCCGGGCCTGCCATGTGCTGCATGTTAGCCAGCTGGGCCGGGCCCATGCGGTACTGGGGCCCGCCCCCCATGTGGTTCCCGTTCATAGGCCCCAGCGGGTGTCCGTGGTACTGGGTGTTGAGTTTCTGCAGGTGCATGCTGGCCATAAGCTGCTGGGACGTCATTCCCCCGTTCATGAACTGTTGTTGCTGTTGCGGGTGCTGGGCCTGTTGTGGATGTTGCTGCTGCTGCTGCTGCTGTTGTTGCTGCTGCTGCTGCTGTTGTTGATGCTGCTGCTGTTGTTGTTGATGCTGCTGCTGCGGTTGCTGGTGCATGTGATGATGCTGTTGCTGCTGTGCCTGCCCGTTGTACATCATGTTCCCAGGGGTCATCTGGTGGTGGTGGCCCATCTGGGCTCCGTTCATCCCAGTGACCAAGCCCTGTCTCTGCCTCATGGCCGCCTCCATGTTGGCCTGCTGCGGACCGCCGCCGCCGTAGTGCTGCATCATCTGGCCGTTGGGCAGCGCCCGCATGCCAGGCTGGACGCTGTGCTGCTGGTGACCTGCCTGCAGGCCGCCGTTCATTCCCATCCTGTAGCCGTGGAGACCGCCGCCCGTCGAACCGTGGTTCATGGGCATCATCAGGTGGTCCGCCATGCCTCCTTGCTGTCGGGGTGCACAGAGGAAGAGACGCGGTTAGATCACATGACTTGATGGGTATCACGGATGTGGTTGGTTTCTTCCCGTTAGGCAGAGGGGATGTGCACACCACACATAACATGTGGCATCGGGGTCTTTCACTAGAGTGGCTGGCTCTAGGTTGACATTGTTGTGCGTCTGCCACTGGCAAATTTACTGGCATTGACATATTAATGGCTATCAAGAAAGACGAATCGGTTAAATGCATAACATTAGCTCACTGCCATGTTGTCACGTTGGGTTGGTAAAGATTGGGGTATAAGTAGTTCAAAAACAACCATTGATCTTGAGCTACACTCGAACGATGTGATTTTTCAAAATTGTTACAATGTTCCCAGCTACATTGTGGGCTATTTGCGGCCAGATCGGAGGAGACGCTTCCTGACAAAGGTCTGCTAAGCTTCTTGTCCTCCATAAACACGAATAGACGAAAAACCCTTTTTCGGTTTAGTTGCACATGGCCCCCTTTGTGTCTACGACTAAAATGCAGGCAGGCGATAGTCAACATCTACTCTACCTATACAACTGGAAATTCGGATGAATGAATCCGAATCCGAACACCACACACATTACCTACACAACATTCAAATTCAATTGCTACTGGTTTAAATTACCTCTACGTGGCCTTCCAATTCAGACATAAAAAAAGATAATTAAATTTTACGTACGGATGGAAGAATGCAACAAAGAAACGATACATTGACATCATCCTACCACATCTCTCAAACAACAACCGAGTCGCTACGTTCCGTTCGTTATAGTCAGAATGTTAGTCAAATATAACAACTATTCAATTCACACTAAAAATCCTTCAGTAAATAATATGTTTAACAAGTTTCGAGAACATGTGTATATGCATAGTCGATTTACTCGCGTATTTAAGAGAGAACGGCAAACAATGGAACGGCCACCCCAAGACATTCACACAGACACAACAGTTCCCGAATTCTGCAATAAAATCTTTGCAACAAACACTCACCCAAATCCGCTTGGGTTGTAAAGTTGAGCGACTTGCTAGTGCTACAATGTCTTATTCAGGTTTCGTTCTGCAAGGCGAGGTTCCTCCGGATTACAATCTGTATTCCACAGGGTTACACTTCATGCTCAAGCGGGGACGATGCACAAAGACTGCCGCATCAGATCTTGAAACGACTGCCTATTTTCTGGGTCAACTCAGGGATTAGGTACATCTAAAAAGCTCAGAGGAAGGCAGTGGGGGAGAGGTGGAGCTTCAGTCCAGCCTCTTCTTTGTTCCTATTGGCCCTTCTTAATATAATTGTGCATGGGCAGAGAAAAAAACGGTGTGGAGGACTGTGACACACCAGCCAATTTAAATAACTCTTTTTTTTTATTCACACATTACCCCTCTTGTCTTCATGGATTACTGTGTAGGTTTGAGTTTAAGTTACTGTTAGCCGTGTTTTAGGCTAATGCATAATTGGTGAGTGCTGAATAATGTAGCTGTTTTGTTAATCACAATAGACAGACAGACAGATACATGTACAGACAGATAGATACATAGCTACATAGATAGGTTAATGATATGCATAATGTAGGTGTAGGCTGCGCGTACTGGCTTGTGCGTAAACCCATTGTGTGCACGTGTGTTTGTGTGTGCAGCCCTCTATGTGCATCGTGCACCGTGTTGCCTATGCCAGCGAGTGTGTAAGAGTCTCATCTCCAAGATCACCATGTGTCCATGTGACCCACCAGTCTGCTGTGTACTGCCTGATCAGGAGGGAAGGGTGTGTGTGTGTGTGTGTGTGTGTGTGTGTGTGTGTGTGTGTGGGGGGGGGGGGGGCAGGCCAGTGGAATGCCTGTGCTATTCTAGGCCACACCGGCTGCAGAATGTACTGCTGTGGCTGCTGGAGAGAGGGAGAGAGGGAGAGAGAGAGAGGGAGAGAGGGAGGGAGAGAGAGAGAGAGAGAGAGGGAGGGAGAGAGAGGGGGAGAGAGAGAGGGAGAGGGGGGGACAGAGAGAGGGAGAGGGAAGGAGAGAGAGGGAGAGGGAGGGAGAGAGGGAAGGAGGGAGAGGGGGGGGAGAGAGAGGGGTGGGCGGGAGAGAGAGAGAGAGAGGGAGGGAGAGAGGGGGGGAGGGAGGGAGAGGGAGAGAGTGTGTTCTGCAGATGCACGTGCCTCTTTGATTGCCTACTCTAGGACAAGGACGCTGTCCTGTGATTGCAGATGAACGCCGCTACTTATACGGTCGGAGGGCAAATCCGGATCTTGAGCTCATCTGTTGATGGGTAACCAATGCACTGCGTTGTTGTTTGTGTCATTGTTTGACATTGGCCGGTCACTTTAAGCTTGTGGTAACGACTCTGCCCTGGGTGTGGAGTGTTGAATAAACTCACCCAACCAGTCCGTTCAGACGAAACGGAATCAACTCATTCTCATCGAGATTTGATGGCCCTGTCAGTTTACTGAAGGTCATATCTGACAGACACACATTTCCATCTGCATTGGCACTCTCTTCTGTTCTTGGCCAGGAACCCCCCTCCCCCCCAAATGCCAATTTGCATAAGAACTAGTTAACCTTATCATGCCTGTACAAAAGTACTGACCTTTCCTTTGGGGGTCCAAGCGACTCAACTGGTTTACTGATCAGAAGCAATAAAAGAGAAAGTGATGCAACTCTGTAAGATATTCTTTGTACACACCACAGTGTGGCCTGCTTAAATGTAGCAATCCCAAGTCGTTGCACATGAAAGGTAGCCTCCAGTCCCATCTATTTCAATTTGTCCCATGCTCTGTTTTGTATTCTGACCCCGCTGGTCTCTACTCCCTTATCTCGCCATGGCACAAAGGTTGGGGGAGGAGCTTCCAAACAGCCTGACTGTTGCTATTGATTTAAGCCGAGTATGTGTGTGTGTTTGTGTGTGTTTGTGTGTGTTTGTGTCTGCGTGTGTGTGGTTGTCTGTGGGAATGTGTAGACGCCGAAAGCAAGGTTCAGTTCCTATTTTACATATTGTGTCTTGTGTGTCTCATGGAAGCCTATGTATCTAGTAGAGGCTTGTTCCCCCCCCCCCCCCCCTCCATCCCCATCAACAGTTCAGTCAGTTTCTCCACAACATTCACACACTGTAATGTCCATTATTACATGTGCCAACAACAGTCTCCTATGTATTGTTGTCTGTCCAGATGCCTGGTGAAAGCCCTTCTTGGAATGCAGTTTCTCTGTTCCGTTGTAGTTGAAACTCCAGGTTATTAAAGAACATTGTTTTTCCGTTTCCCTCTCCAGAATGTGGGCGGGATCTTGGTGTAATCCCTCCCACATGTGGTTCTCCAGTAACCGGGGAGAAGGGCATTGCCAAAACCCAACACGCATCAAGTACACTGTTGACGCGCTAGCAGAGTTAGCCTCCAAGTCAACGTTAAAGACACCTAGCGGTCGGAGGACATTCAGACGTCACCTCGCTATCGCTCACCTCCAGTTCCTTTTTCTGTAACAGAGCTGAAGTTTCCGTGGAGACAGCTGAACTGGTGTCTCCCTTCCAATGTGTCAGTTCTCACGCCTTTGGCATTTCCCAGTGCCGATTGAGACACAGTTAGTAGACAGTGAAATGTGGTTTGAAAAAAGTAGTCTGAAAGAGAGAGAGGATTCTTTCATTGGGTTGGTGTTAGTAGTCATGTGTCAGCGATGCCACTGAGTGTACTCAAACGACTCCTCTCTAGTCTTGCATCTTATCAAAGCAGTTTAGTTTATCACTGATGACTACAGGTTGAATTGTTTTTATTCTATAGTCTGCTCCTTCTGGACACATCTATGTAGAACACAGAAGTAAGGAAATGAGAGTTTTGGAATGTTGACTGTTCACACCCACTTGTTTATATATCTGGTTTATGACTTGCCATTTAAAGCCGTTGCCCTATATCAACATGCTTTCGGCTTATTCCATTTATTCCACCCGTCCATTTGCCTTTTCATACCGTTACAGTGAGACCCACCGTTAAACCAATGTACAGTTTACAAAGCCCTGCATGAGAAGCACTGCAATGTTTGAATGGCTCAGCCTAGATAGGTTTCACCATGTTTACAGAAAAGACCGGATTACAACAATGACTCAAAAGACATCTACGCCTTCAACCCAGACTCAGCGATTCAGCTCAACGAACCGACCTGGGAACAGCCTAATCCCAACTCGGTTCCCTACGGAAACTATCAGCATGCGAGTGGACACTGATCCAGAAGCTGCTGACTACACCACCTCAATCCAACAGTCTTGTTCTCAGTGAGATACTCGTAGCATGCAGAGCCGTGGGGTTGTGGCAGGGCCCGGGGGGCCTACGGCACAGAAGGAACCATATGGCACAGCGCTGAGGAGAAGGCTGCGCATGCCACGACAGGAACAGGCTGCTGTGGGATTCAATGAGCTTGGTTGTAATGCCTCGAAACCAGGTCATGCTTGATTGATGCCTCCTCCTACCTCACTGTCGAGATCAATCCAACAGCAGTTGTTGTTATTCAGTTGAACAATAAGTTGGAGAGTAGGAACAGTTAGCTAAAATAGCAGGAACTTCATACGAGCCTTGGAAAACAACTGTGGGGAAGAGAGTCACAGGTCAATGACCTCTGATCTGTTACAGCGGGGGCCGTACCAACCCTCTATTACTTTATGCCTTCAACTTCAAGTAAGAGTGTTTCCTGGCTGTTTGAAAAGTGTTTCCCTCAACTCATTGAAAGGGGGGGTGGGGGGGTGGGGGGTGTTATTATTCTGGTAAATGAGAGAGAGCTCTATAAATACAACCATGGCTTCCTCCACTTGGCCTCAGCGAACCAATCAGAAGGGAGTTCAGTCAAGCAGCTCAGCTCAGGGCAATAAGGCTGAGGCTGGAGGAGGAAGGGGGGGAGGGGGGGGGAGTGCCTGCTGGATGGGTGAGGAAAGTTTGTGTGTTTGGCAGTGGAGTGGGGGCGTGGGGGGGGCGTGGTAACTGCCACTCGTGGCCCTCGGGGGGGGGGGGGGGGGGGGGGGGCTGGAGTCTGTGGTTTCTGCCCGACCGTCATCTCAACCCTGCGAGGATTTATTTTTCTGTCCGACTTTACGCTCTTGTTTGAATGGACTTTGGTCAGACACTGTTTGAGACCGTCTTGTCGACTGACACGTGTCTGTTTTCACTCGGTTCACCGGTTGTTGTCGCGCTGGCAGGAACGGCGCAGGCACACTTTCACTGGGTGACTCGTTTCACTCGTGACTAAACCTCTTTCTCTACTACTACCGCATTCTCCATTCAACCAAGTGAAAGTTATCAATCTACTGCCCAAACCCATGTGTTCTCACTGTCTTCATACTTCATCCACAGAGTCATATCTATGAATGGGTTCTGGAACTAGAGTAATTCATCAAGCCGTTCTCAGTAGCTAAAGAGTACGAGCCAACCGCCAAGACTG
>NC_061061.1:16054138-16066009 GCF_021917145.1 Hypomesus transpacificus
AGATAACGCCCTACCTCTACATAACAAAGACAGTTCAACTACTATCCCCCTGGCGGCTGGTCATATTTCACACATCAAGTTTACACATCAAGGCAAAAAGAATCCGTGGGAGAGCCTACAGGAAAGAAGTACCATAAAAAGAGAGATTGAGACGAGGGCTCCTAAATGTATGTCCTCTGTCAGCTGACAAGATGGTGATTTCCATATCAATATTTGAGGAGTGGTGCATCATTTATGGGCTCACTGACACAATGACTGTGTGGCGGAGTGCTGCCTTGCCACCGCTCTCTCCTGTGGCTCACTGGGTTCAAGTGGGAGAGAGCATGGGAGGGGGAACCTAACTGATGTTGGTGTGTGGGTCGGAGGGCGGGCGGGTGGGGTCGGGGTTGGTCTGTGCGTGTGTGTGTGTGGCCTCGTGAGTGCGTGTGCGCTCATTTGTGTGTGTTTGTGTGCGTGTGTACGGATGCTTCTTTGTGTGTATATGGATGACTGTGTGTGTGTGTGTATAAGGGGCTACACCAGCTACTGTCCCATGTCTCCGAATGCTCCCCCCATCCCACAAGCCGAGTCTTCCTGTCAGGTTGATCTCCCCGTCCTTCATTCTTCGCAGAGAGCTGTGTGCTCGGTAGGAAGAGACACTTGCTTTGTGAGAGAATGCCCCGTAATTATTCATGACCATTTCTCCATTCAGGATTGAGTCTGCATGGCATATGTGCCTGTTGACACAGGCCAGCTGCAGCCATACCTGTTAATGACTGTTTGATTGTTGTTTTGTACTTTGAACCCTGAATAGATCACAACAGTAGGTTGATAACATGACCTCGTGCTCGGCTCTGTTGCCCAGGTGGAGAGACACTCGGATGCTGGAAGAATTCTCTTTTTTGTTGTGGAGGATAAAGGGAGAGAGAAGGAAATGAAGATCAATCCCCTCGGATGTCTCTTCCTCTCTCCTTTGTTCTCCACCTTTTCTGATTTATTTACCTGCTTCGTCCGGACGGTTCTCTTTGCGATTTCATGTTCTTCTTTTCATCATGGTCATCTTGACAAACTCTCCTCCTCCCCTCCTCCCCCTCTTCCTCCGCGCTCCCCGGTCGCAACAACCCCGGTCACCACGGCAGCAGTCGCCACGCAAATCTGCCAGACGCGTCATCGTCGTCTGTTCCCAGCTGTTTGCTTCCCGCCAAACAAAAGGAATTGGGCTTTTTTGTCGTCGCTGACGCTTGTCGTCGGGCGGAGGGAGCTGTGGAGGTGGCGTCTGTTATCCAGCTCCATGACCACCGTCGGCCCTCTGAAAAGGCCAGTTCAGCACTTTGTGTCGATGGGGGAGACGCTCATGCGAGAGGGGGGTGGGGGGAGGGGGGATGTGTGTAGGGGAGGGGGGGGGGGGGTGCTTGGAGTCATGAGTTATCCTCTCAGAGCAGTGGAGCCAGACCCAGTACACACAAAGGAGGCATGTCACAGACACACACGACATGTAAAGCCACACTTACCCCTTCTTCCCCACCCCAATCCCCCACCCTCCAAGCCAGGTATACTGAGGGGGCTGTGTGTGTGTGTGTACATGTGCGTGTGTGTGCGTGTGAGAGAGAAGACCTTCGGAGGCTAAGCCGGCTCGTTTGCATCTGCAGATGAGGCTCAACCCGACTGGCCCCTGTCACCTTGGCAACAGGCGCTGCTGCACCACCCGACCCTAATGAATTAGTGGGAGAGGCTCTCTTCGTCTGCCTGAGAGTGAGTGAGTGTATGCGTGCGTGTGTGTGTGTTAGCCGCCTGTCTGTCTGTCTGCTTTCCTATCCTCCACTGCGCTAACAGAGTTGGGATCCCTGCCTCGCTACGCGTCGGCCTGCTTGTTTGCCAGCCTGCCTTCCTGCCTGGCTGCCCGACCAGCTCTCTTGGTTTTCTCAATGAAACCGTGTCAAAAGGGAGATTTGGCAGCGGCAATGTGTGGCGCTCATGAAATATAAATGGCGAGTCCCACCCATGCCAAGTGACGACAGGATGCTGCTCCCTGGCTTGGTCCCTTTAGGCGCCTTCATAATGAGCTCTGATCAATAACATAACAAACAGACAGGTTTCAGGGAAGCCACATTCAGGAGATCTCCTGCTTTGTAACAACTTGGGTTCAGCTGTGTTTCTTTTCCCCCTCTTCCTTTCCCTTTGTCCCGGCGAATCTCTCCCCCGACAACGGACTGAATCTGCGGCGACGAGCGAAGTTTGGCGTGACATCATCGGCTCGAAGGTGGAACTCGACGGTGAAAAAGTGAATCAGCTGTTTCATGCCTGTCTCGCGCTCCACGCTCTGTCACTCCCACTAACCGCGCCTTCTCTCAACAGACGTGAGGAGATTAGAAACTGTAGCCTTTCGCATTTTGAGGTGTCTGTTACACATTCTGTGGGTTTGTCTTTGAGACGCACAAAAGACCGCGTGCTGAGTGAGTAGCATGTCTTGCGGCGATCTCTATTTTTTCTCTCTTTTTTTTTCCTCTCTTTTTTTTTTCTCTCTCTCTCTCTCTCTCTCTCTCTCTCTCTCTCTCTCTCTCTCTCTCTCTCTCTCTCTCTCTCTCTCTCTCTCTCTTTCTCTCTCTCTCTCTCTCTCTCTCTCTCTCTCTCTCTCTCTCTCTCTCTCTCTCTCTAGCTCTCTCTCTCTAGCTCTCCCCCCTCTTTCTCTGTTGTTCTGTCCTCCCCGGCTTGACTCTCCCACTCTCCCCTCCCCCTATCACAACATGCCATACATTTCCTGTTTACCCTTAAAAACAACTGGAGGAGGAGAGCGGTGGGTAGCCTGGTCTCGCTGCTACTCTCACTCTCAGTCCAGATCTACTCCACCAGAAACTGGCACCGATTCAACTCTCCTCTTAGACTGCTGTACCTCTGGACCCAGGTGGAAGCCTGATTTGCTATTAAGCTTGAATCCGATCAGTTGCCTCTGTCATCAGGGGGTGAGACAACAGAAAGACATCAATGTGACCCTGAATGTTGTTCATGTAACATGGAGCCCGGAGTGCCCTATGACCCCTGGTCATGACATCTCCCCCAACAAATGCACACACACACGCACACACGCACACACACACGCACACACACGCTCGCCCGAAGCAGTGTAACCCGAATCATGTTGGGTGTTAATCAGCGACGCTGATGAATGTCTACTTTGTTTGGCACGGCAGAGGCGGCCATCCAGACCCTGCAACTGAGACCAGATGGAAGAAAGAAAAGGCGGGTGTGTGTGTGTGTGTGTGTGTGAAGGTCTCTTGCTCTTGAGCCACGGCAAACATGCCCCCCCCCCCCCAGTCTTGATTTACTCAAGACTGGGGGGGGGGGATGGGCACGTATTTTCACTTCTTGTACGCACGGCACCACATTGTCTTGATTGGCTTTCATGTGCCACCGTTTTTCTGACCTATTCGATTGAAAACGACCAAAACGCTTTGTTGCCGCTTTGTCAATTCCATGTTTAGACAAACAAGCCAAGGACCAATAGAGACGCTGGGCTGGAAGGTGAATCGTCCCACTGCTGTTCCTGTTTCCCCTTTCAAGGTCACTTCCTGTCTCTCTGCCTGCCAGTGGGGGGTGTAATTTCGAACCTGCGGTCCTCTAAGTAATGAGATGAATTGATAGCGTTCGCCTCTGCAGAGGTCTCTTATATCGTTTTCCGAGGCGCAGCTGCGTGTGGCATGTTCTGAATGTGTCCACTTGACAGAAAGATGGAAAAGAAGCATGGGCGATCACTCCTTTGTGCTCAAAGGCAATTATGGTGGAGTAAATTGAAGGCTTGAGTTTCATCACAATTTCATAGCATGGCCAAAGAGTCCCTGGAAACAGGGCGGGGGATGATGCCTCTGACAGGGACCGCGTGCGTGCGTTCGTATGTTGTGTTGGAAAGCGGGAGAGATGTACAACGTTGAAGGTCAGTCGTCCTCACGCGCAGGGACTCCCAGAGCGCCAGGATTCTGCTGACATCCGCCCTCTTTGTTCCCCGTAATTGGCTAAAAGAGCGAGCAACTATATTTACACATCCCCCAAAGAACATTAATTACAGAGGGAGAAAACGCGCGCTGGAGAGCCGTGATGAATGTTCTCCGTCTCTTCCACACATGTTGTGTACACACATCGAGGCTTGTTAAAAAATGACGCGTGTCGTGCCATGTGTACTGTTCTGAAGGCTCAAAACCAAACATAGAATTTAATGCCACACAGAGATGTAAGGACACGAGCTTGATGGCGGAACAAGTTTAGAGGAGCAGTATGCTACTGTAACATGCAATCAAACACGGCACTGTGGCACAATGCATTCCTGGCCATTTGTGCAGACCCCCCCCACCCCTCTCCCCAACCTAACACAAGGTCAAAGGTAACAGGCCCTGCCGTTGGTCAGGTGGAGAGCATGATGACCACCCCCCACCGGCCAGACGAACAACATGTTTGTTGTTTGTTTTCCAGTCTAGGAAGAAAGAAAAAAATTGTTGGCCAAGAACAAGCAAAGGCCTTTACCTTTTCCTGTTTCATAGACATGTATCCCTGTTTTTCTTCAACAGTGGATTTAGGAGGGGTGCCCTGAATTGTCACTCTCCCATCCTGGCTTTGAATGAGCCGTGTTGTTGGCAGGAAGTGTTCCATTTCCAGAGAAGGGATTGGCTGTCATGGCCCTTGTTAATCACTTCCTGTTATTGTTCCTCACAAGAAGTGGATGGGTCCTGCTGTTGCTGGTAAGCAATACCAGACTTTCCATTTACATCGGTGTTTGTGCGCACACGTGCACAAACATACATGTGCGAGAAGGCGAAGTGGCACCAGCTCCTGGTCGGCTCCTGACCAGAGAAACACGACAGAAGTGACCGAATGAGGAAGCAAGAGGCATGAGGGCAAGCTGAGGATGTGTCAAGAGCAACTGCCTGAATTCCCACGTGAGCTCTGAGACTGAAGGGAACCTAACACTGAATGCATTAGGCACAAACACTGGAGGTCTTACAAATCAAACTGATTGGTTGGATTGATCCCTATTGATTGCCACACGCCGTAAAAACCCATAGATGTGACTTGCAAGGACAAGAAGTGGGTGGGATCTATCAGGGTTTGAGCACGAGTCTCAATGGGGATTCTCACTGGTGTCTGTGAACAGGATTTATGATTGTTTACAATCAGCAGGTCAATCTACTTCTCAGAGGTGACGATCCCAGGTGTCGCCTAATGGATCTTTTGTGATCAATTGAATAGATGGAATGAATACCTGACATTTCATTCCAGGCCATCTTTAAAGAAAAGAAAAACGAGCAAAGCAGATGTTCCAAGAATTTGTAGGCGTGACCTGGGGATGAATGCATCGTTCAGCTGATGACATCCCAACTTGTGAACAGTGTCATCAGATTGTATGATTTTTTACAAGACCTACTCAGAATCAACTTGTTTCTATCACTCCCGCCCAGCTAACAAGAAACATCGCTGAAACATTTGCGAGGTTCCCCTAAGGTCCCAAGGGGAGGTCAGATGGCTGAGCGGTTAGGGAATAGGTCTATCAATCAGAAGGTTGCAGGTTCAATTCCCGGCAGTGCAAAATGACGTTGTGTCCTTGGGAAAGGCACTTCACCCTACTTGCCTTGGGGAGAAAGTCCCTGTACTCTAAGTCGCTCTGGATAAGAGCGTCTGCTAAATGAGTAAAATGTAAATGTCTTACTGAGATGTCACAGCCTGTTGGTGACGTTCTAGGTACCGAATTTTGCCTTTTTGGGACATTATAGGTTCATTACAGGTGCATTCATACCGTGGGAATGGGGAATGTTCGGAATGTAACTTGACCTTCCCAAACAGGCTGTGACCGTCATCGTGACACTTTATGAAAACGTAATTTCAGGTCATCCTCATAACATTACTTACAGTAGCAACATCTGATCGTGTGTGCGTTCAGGTAATCTTTATATTGTTACTAAATAACATTGTGAGACATTCAGAGGCCCCCACATTTCTAGGTCCTGGGGCCAGGGACCAGTTGCATAAACTTAGTTTAAGACTAGTCTTAGCCTTAGACTGTCTTAAATTGTCAGGTTAGACTAGTCTAACTAAGCCTGTCTGTTGCATAAATAGTAAGACTGACTCAGTAAATCTTGCAGTGAGAGCTGAGTTGTTATGCCAACGATCTGTTAGTAGGCTATGTCATTATCTTAGCATAATTTATTACGAAAGAAAATAAGTGTGTTATTTGTAACCACAGAAAATTTTGACTGGGTTCTGCTTTTCCGCTGAATAATTAACAACATAGCTCACTTTATAACTCACCATCTAAGTCAGTCTTTTGTTAGTCACTGATAGTAAAGCTTTATGCAACAGGTAAATTGAAGTGTCTATGGCAAGTCAGACTTAAAGTTACATTCAAGTCTAAGACTAGGTCTATTTTCATGCAACTGGCCCCTGAGTAGACTTGGGACGTGAGTCCCATCAGCTGACACCACAGGTACACAACCATGACTGTGGACGCTAAAATAACATTGACGTCACGCCCTGGAACAAACTCCTGAAGAAGGAGTTGAACCAATTCAACTCAGTCACGTTAGCAAACCTGGTTACTGTACTGTCCGTTCCTACAAACTGTTAGACCTAGTTACCATCAGACAAAGAACACACAGACTGGGTAATGTCAGACCTAGTTACTAGTTCCATCAGAGATAGTTACCCGTCACCCAGCATAGGGCTTCACAGTCTTAAGGTATGAGAGGAAGGAGAGGTTGATGCAACTTGAAGCAACTATCACAACAGCCCCTATTAGGACATGTTGTTTTCCTACTGATTAGGTTATCAATTCAAGCTCACAGTCTTGGATCCTATGACGTGGGTCTGCAGGATAATTGTCTGCTTCAAGCGAGGCTGTTGTTTGTTTTGTTTGATTGTTTGCTTGGGCCAATCATCAGCAGAATCATGCCAGGGACTATGAATAGATATCCATCCCACTGTTCTCACAAGTCCTATTCATTTTAATATGAAACCAGTTTTCCCTCCTGACTCAAACAAAACAGACGGAAAACTGAGGGAGGGAATTGGGAGAAGAGTGGGGGATGGTGGGGGCAGTTCCTGTTTTGGGGGCGAGGGGGGGGGGGGGGGGGGGGGGGGGGGGGGTTGGCAGGGATTGGCTGATGTAATTGAGATAGAATGAGATGGGTATCTGTGGCAGGGTCAAGCTGAATAAACACAGAGAGGGCATTGTGGACAGGACAGTGGAGTGTGTGAAGGAGAGAGAGGCAAGCTGTGCGTGTGTGTGTGTGTGCGTGTGTGAGTGTGTGTGTGTGTGCGCGTGTGTGTGTGTGTGTGTGCATGTGCGTGTGTGCGTGCGTGTGTGTGTGTGCGTGTGTGTGAGTGTGTGTGTGTGCGTGTGTGTGTGTGAGTGTGTGTGAGTGTGTGTGTGTGTGTGAGGATCCCTGGTCCAGGAGGGGGAGGGGGGTCACAGCTTCAAGCTGTGTGACTGGTGGTCTCCCAGGAGCACTGGCCTGTGCTTGTCCTGTATGAAAAAGACCTCTCTTTGGCACACATCCCTGAGGGCAGCATGTGCACAGAACACCATCAAACACACGCCATTTCTTTGTGCCCCCCCACATACACACACACACACAAACACACTATCTCCAGTGTGTTTTCCACAGTCTACGTCTCAAAAAGAAGTCACACTTAGTCATATAAAGCTCTTTCAAAAATAACATTTAAAACCATCATAAAATCGTTTCTTGAAAGAATGAAAGCACAATTCAAGGACCAAGCGATGGTGACTGCGGAACAATAGACCCAGCTGTAGATGAAGTAACAGAGAAAGGGATTAAACATATGGGCTCGTCAGAGGGAAGGACTGGCTGGGAATTTCTGGGTCGGCATTGTGGGGTGGGGGGGGGAGACACACACACCAACTGCCAGAACCTGACAGTGCAAAAAAAACAAACATAAAACAATACATGCACACTACACTGAAACATGCCCGCACACACACACACACACACACACACACACACACTCTGCACACACACACACACACACACACTGCACACACACGCACTTCAGCAGTGAGATAAGAGGAACACTATGTTTAGGGAAGGGGAAATACAAACAGTGCATAGGAGGTTCTGAAGGAATTAATGTGTAGTCTTTGCAGCTGAGATGATTGTCCTTGTGAAGGCCCTGGGGACAAACGGTATTTCCGGGCTTTTGCAGACGCCTGACAAGTGGAGGACTTGTGCAGCATGTGAGGAAGGAAGAATGGTGAGCGATTACATCAGGTTGTAAGGGTTTGTGTTTGTCCTTCTGCTTTCTTGTTTTTTCGGAGGACATTGTACGCAACCCAACGACACGCATCCTCCTTTCCAAAACACATACATGTGCACAGACACACACAAACAAACAAACAAACACACACACATGCACGTCGTGCACCAATACGAACATGCACACACTTTTTCACAAGAGGCAGAGGGGCATGTCTGCACGGCCTGTGAGCATGTCCTGGCTCGCCCCCACAGGAGCGGGCCCTGCTGACACAGAGGAGTGACACAGAGGAGTGACACAGAGGAGGGACACAGAGGAGTGACACAGAGGAGTGACACAGAGGAGGGACACAGAGGAGGGACACAGAGGAGGGACACAGAGGAGGGACACAGAGGAGGGACACAGAGGAGTGACACAGAGGAGGGACACAGAGGAGTGACACAGAGGAGGGACACAGAGGAGTGACACAGAGGAGTGACACAGAGGAGTGACACAGAGGAGGGACACAGAGGAGTGACACAGAGGAGTGACACAGAGGAGTGACACAGAGAGGAGGAACACAGAGGAGGGACACAGAGGAGTGACACAGAGGAGGGACACAGAGGAGGGACACAGAGGAGTGACACAGAGGAGTGACACAGAGGAGTGACACAGAGAGGAGGAACACAGAGGAGGGACACAGAGGAGTGACACAGAGGAGGGACACAGAGGAGGGACACAGAGGAGTGACACAGAGGAGGGACACAGAGGAGTGACACAGAGGAGTGACACAGAGGAGGGACACAGAGGAGGGACACAGAGGAGGGACACAGAGAGGAGGAACACAGAGGAGGGACACAGAGGAGTGACACAGAGGAGTGACACAGAGGAGGGACACAGAGGAGTGACACAGAGGAGGGACACAGAGGAGTGACACAGAGGAGGGACACAGAGGAGTGAATGAGGTCTTTTGAGGTTTGCATGCTGAGAGGCAGGCCTCCATTGTTAAGGACAGCTGGGCCTCCTGTTCCTTCTCCCCTCTCTGGGGGCGATGGGCACCCAATACGTGGATATTAGGTTTCTACCACCCACTCCTGCACCCCGCACCCCCCCGCACCCCACCCCCCTCCACACACACACACACAGTACATCACAGCACTGACTGACTGAGACTACTTCTGGCTGACTTCTTCACCGGGATCTGGACTATTGCGTACGATGATACATCAATGCTAATTGCTTGGCAACGTTTCTTCAAAACACTGGGCACAAAGTAGGAATGCACATTCACTGGTGTTTTTTTTCACTCTGGCCAAGCTCGATGCTTCGGTGCTCTTTCTCTCACAACGCAGTCACAAGCTCATTCCTATCTCCATATCCTCTCCTTTTCCCCTGCCCTCCCCCATCACCCCTCCCTTCGCTCTTTTCCCACACTCCCCTCCCTCCTTCCCAGCCTGCCTGCCGGCCCGATGGAGGGAGCTCTCTGATAGGTCGAGAGAGAGAGAGAGAGAGAGAGAGCTGTTCTCTCGAGCACGCACAGAAAGTCTTCGTGTGGCTGCAAAGTAGAATGGAACAAAGCTCACAAACTGGGGGTATTAAGAGGCTATTTCTGGCCACGCACGGCTGCTTCTCCAGGCACAGGCTCCAAATATAGAACATGGCACAAATGACAGCAATGAAACAAGTCCCCCCCCCATCCCCCCCATCTCTGCCTGGCTCCAATCCACTTATGGAATGGCTGACATGCATCAGAAGAAGCTGCATGTGCCACCTGGGGCCCATCCTCTTCTCTTTTTTTCGGCGTTTCTCCATCCTCTCCTCTCTCCTCTCTCCGCCCCGCCTCGCCTCTCCTCAGGAGGATAACGGCTGAGGTCGTTCCCTCCTCGCCGCAGCAGGTCAGGTGTGGCGCTGCGCGCGCCGTTCTCGCACGCCGTGCAGAGGCACAGAGGGGGCGAGCGGGGCGGAAGTGCCGTGTGTTTCCACCGGGACGTGGAACACAAATCCAGGAAGAGCGCCGTTGGGCGAGTGTGACCCGGCCGCCCCACCCCAGCTGGTATCCTGTGGGTTCAGGACACAATGCAGTGAGAGGAAGTGACACATCCCCTCAGCCCGCCATGTCAGCGCCACTCCAGTCCCAAATAGCGAGCCGCGTGCCTGTTGACAGACACAGTAGGGGGGGGGGGGGCATCTCGGTTCACCTCAGCTGCACCGCGTCCTGATCTCACACGCTTTGACAGTTGCGTCGTAGGCGTAGGATTTGCACGCGCACACGAACCGTGAGGATCGTTTGCGCTCTTCACTCCACAAGGACGCTTCAAGGGCGTTCGTCTTGGCCTGTTTAGGGCACGGCTTGGAACACCGAACTCAGAGCACCACACAGCGACACGTGGGACGCTGGCCGTGACGGAAGTTAAGCCTTTGTTTCTGCCCCCGGGGGGGGACCAAACGCACAATACTGCCGTGTGAAACATCTCTGTCCCCCCCTCTGTCACTGTACCCCCCCCCCCCCCCCCCCGGCCGCCCCCCGTCCCCCCCCGTCCCCCCCGTCCCTTCCACACACACACGTGCACACACACCTCTCTCCTGTACGGAGCTCTGAATGGGGATGCCGCTGCGGTAGGGTCTGTGTGAAGCAGCTGGTCACTGGGAGGAAGAACTTAACCACACCCCCCGACTTCTGCCCCCCCCCCCTCCCCCCTCACTCCTTTTGTGGATCAGCTGTCTCCCTCTCAGCTTTGTCATTCCAAATTGGGGACCCTCACATCCCCGGTCTCGAGACGTTTTCACATGCTAATGCTCGCGCCCCGCAACGCTCCTCTCTGGGGCTGTGTGGGGCGCCAGGGAAGCCCCTACCCCTAAAACCCCCCCCTTCAACCCCCCCAGGGGGCCTGAGGTGACAAAGCCGACCCACCGCTGACTGGAGTGTGCCGCACAGTCTGGAACAACGACCCCAAAGAAATCTGTCATCGTCAGAGAACAAACAAACCCCCCACTAATATGATTATTTTCTGCCTGAATGTCAGTGTCATTGTTAACCAAACAATGACAAGCCCCAAATCCTGAATTGGAGAAACACCGCAGTCTTAAGACAGCTGAGGACAGAGTGCTACAGCTCCAAATGTTCATCCATCTAGCTTCAGAAAGACCGTCAGAACATTCCAGAAGATCCATGACACCTAGGACAGGACCAGACACCAGCGGTCCGAACAAACTGGCCTGGACCAAGTCTGTTTGCCACATGTGTCCAAGGCAGTTAAAACACCCTACAGCTCTCTGTCCTTGCACTCAACATTCCCTACGCCGCTGCTACATTACAGCACGCACACACACACAACACACACACACAGACAACACAAACACATACACACAAGTGTAAAAAGGAATGCAAATTTGGACTCCAAATGTCCTCCCGGACAACCAACACTGCTGCTCAGACCCAAACATTCCTTTGTGTGGCTTCAAAAATGCAGGATCTCAACAAAACCAACACAACAATCAGGATTATATTCTGAGGGGTGAAATACAAACCCCCGGCAGTTGCGCCATTCCGTAGCACAGGAAGTGAAATCCGTTCGATATAATGTGGCCTGAGGGTGGAGCTAGATCATTGCTGCCACTCCTCGCTGGGCTCTGTCTCCAGCCTGGGACTCACTGACG